>NW_028261385.1:38646724-38948599 GCF_051295495.1 Thamnophis sirtalis | reverse complement strand
AATGACAACAGAATCAATGCTCCAAGAAGCCCCATTTGTTAAGAAATATGAGTGGGTATATAAAGAAAAACAGAAAAGTAATTTGTATGTAGCAGAAATGGGACTTATTGAAAAATATACTGTACAACAAGAAGAGAGAAGGTCAACAAGGAATGAGTAATAAATGAATGTGAACTGAATGGAAAAGTGAGCAATCAATATGAAATAATCATGTTGGTTTAGTTGCAGTAGAGAATATGTAAGGATCAAATTGTAAAATAAATATATGTTGAAACAGTGAATTGGTTGAAAAGAAAGGGGGAATACCAAGACAGCTATGGATGGATACAACTGATAGGAATGTTAGAAAAAAACAGAGTGAGAATTTTAAAGAATGGGAGGCATGTAAGAAACAACAGATATACAAATATGCAAGTATAACAAATAATTTTTTCACTAATTAGTTTACTTTTTTCAGTTTATTATATCAAGCTTTTACTGTACTTCCTTTAGCTTAGTATGTTTTACTTCTTTACTACGTGGTGCATCACTTTGCTCACTTTAAAAGAGAATAACACAATTGGTATGTATTTATGTTGTTTATCATAAGACTCTTTCATAAACAGAATGCTATTATAAAACAGAATCTTCTTTTTCTGGACATCTTGAAATTGCTTGCACCAATAAATATATCAGAATAAATGATATATTTATTTTAAAAGGAGACTCAATTTTTGTCACATGGAAGAAAACTAAATTGCTTCAGTGAATGCACTGAAAATTACTTTACTTTTTTGCTTAGTAGCAGCAAATTGCTTAGATCCTAATTTGCAAACGTTACAATATAGTTTTTTCCCCATAAGAATAATGACTATGAAATATTCTTGGTAGCTATGGAACGAATAGGAAATAAATTTTCTTATATTTCTGCAAGCAGGAAAGCAAAATCATGTACAGAAATTAGAAAAGCTTGCTTCATTTACTATGGAATGAAATAACAAAAACAATGATTTAGATTGGATTTATATAAAGAATGTGTATAAAATATGGGAGGACACTGCATGAGTTGCTACTTATGTGAAATTCTGAAATTCTATGTTATCATTTGAGGTCAGAAAAGTATGCTGCTGGATGACTGTGGTTCAGCCAGAAATAATATTTGACTTCAAGTGCAGAATCTGCTAGAATTCTGTACAGCTTATTTGCTTTCATTAAACACACCCACAAAGATACATTTCTAGCTTTCACAGATGCAGAGAAAAGCTTGAAACTGGGAAGCTGTGTTTTCTTAATTATAAATTCAACAATGTTCTCAGTGTTCAGGTTTCTTGCCATGCAAAGTCTAGTACAAATCCCTTTTTTATTCCTGCTTTCATATTCTAACACAACTTTGTCCGACGTGATGTCCTCTAGAGTTCTTAAAATAACAAACTGCAGAGTTCTTCATTTACATAGTTCAATGTATCTAAAAGGTGCCTGGGTAGGTGAGGCGGTTTGGGAGCCCTTTTCTTAACCAGCATTAATAGATGTGCTATTGTAGGTTTTTTTTTAAAAAAAAATCCTTTTCTTGATTTAGTTTAATGTGCAACCTTGCTAGTAATTTTAAAAAATTTTTTTAAAAAAAATCCTCTGTCTATACAAGACATAAGAATATTCTGGATTAGTTACACTCCAAATAAGAGAAGCTGTAATCTAGAAAGTCTCCCTTGTTTCACTCATACCTGGCAATCATGTCTTTAGTACTGGCTCAACAAATTTATGAACGTAATGTTTTAATCTAATCAAAATTTGTATATATAAAAATTTTGTTCAGGCTCTGTTTGATAGCTGGCCTGTTTTGAGGTTGGCCCTCCTCACTGCTGTCAAAATATCCATTCAGATATTCAGAAATATCCATTCAAAATATCCATTCAGATGGATGGATAAATACTTTGACTGGAACAGATAGGTTAATGACTATCATATCTATCCCATTCTTTTCTTCTAAACCAGGGGTCATGAACCTTTCGGACCTCAGGGACCACAAAATTCATAATTTTAAATCCCACAGACTACTAATATGATCTGCTTAATGACCAGGTGGGTGGACGTGGCTAAAGGGTCAGGAGACTGGGTGGGTATTGCCAACTCAATTTCACATCGAGGGGCACCTCGCCAGGCTCCATTCACCCCTTCTCTCCCAGCCACTCCTCACCTGACTGTCCGGGCTCCTTAAGGCCCCAACAGTTGTTGGAGCTAAGCAGCCACCATGAGAAAGAGTTTGCAAAACAGCTCAGTTCCAATTGGATCTGACTGAGAAGGCTCAGCAGAAGCACCATACTGAGGACTACAAGCATAGGCTTTGAAGTATTCCCTGAAGGAACGAGGCAGGAGGCTCCTGAGGTAGGATAACAGCACTTTATTAGAACAGATCTGAACAGTAGACAGGCTAGCAGTAGATTGGGGCTCCATCCTGCTTGACAGCTATTTATACGGAGCTGTCAAGCAGGGAGGCCAATAGGCGCGCGTCTGACAGCCCGCGCTCAGCCATGCCACTCCTTAGCCAATTAGGCGTGGCCTGGCTGTTGCTGGCTGTCATTCGTAGCCTTGAGGACTAAACAGGCTTTCCAAGCAGAGGGAAGATCTGCCGGAATGCAAGGCAGGTACTGATACCAAAGGTACCGGAGGTTCCAACGCATGATGCGGTCCCACTGGAACAAGGCCCTCTTGTTCTTTGCCACCAGCAGCACTTCCCTCCAACCTTCACCAAAAGTCCCTCACAGGAGGCTGAAGCAGACCTCCTCCGACCTGCACAAAAAGACCCTGAAGGGGGAAACTCTCTGCAGCAACTCAAACATTCATTGCATGTATCCGGTCCAGGGGCCATAGTTTGAGGACTCCTAATTTAGTGCAATAAAAAATGCAAATAATTTTTCTGTGAACCACCAAAATTTTCTCATGGACCACCAGTTGGTGACCGTTGTTCTAAACTACTGAACCATGTCTTAATTAATGCCATAGAAGAATAGAAATTTCTCAAAAAGCAGCATGTTGAGCAGGTCACATGAATGTTTTTCTCCTGGAAAAAGACCAACCATGTTATGTAATGTATTAAGAAATTACAAGGTTATTTCCACAATGCTAATATTTTGCAAAACATTTTTGCCTTCTGGAAAAAGGAAGTAAGGAGGTCTGTGGACCACATATTCACTTCCTTCCTAAAGGCTCAAAGGCTGAAATTCTGCCACTAAATTTTAACTACTGAATTTTGACAGCACAAGATTATGCTCTTTTAAGGGTTTAAGAAAAGGAGTGTCTCTTATTCCCATTCCTACATTGAAAACACATACAAATATAAAATTAAAAAGCTGAAAATTTGATTCATGATATCACCTAGAACCGTGATGGCGAATCTATGGGATGCATGCCAGAAGTGGCACGCAGATCCCTCTCTGTGGGCACATGCACCATTGCCAGCTGTTCTTCTGGGTTCCATCACGCACATGTGTGCTGGCCAGCTGGCCTTTGCTTCTTCTCATTCAATTAATAGGCCTCTTTCATTTCCTTACACTGGCAATAATGTGGAGGGCATTTTAGGGCGCACAAGACGAAGTGCCTGAATATAATTTAGACTTCAGTATTAATTAACTGACCAATGCTACGAGCTCTGAAATAATTGGTCTTAGCACGGCGGCCAGCTACTCTTCCGAGTTCCAGTGCATGAACTATAGTTTCGGCACTTGGTGTCGAAAAGGTTAGCCATCACTGACCTAGAAGAACACCTGTAGTCTTCTGGAAAGTCATGAGGCTGAATCCTCCGCTAAAAGATTTCATTTTGCTGTTCTTACACTTCCCATTGCTGTCCCTCAGAATACACTTAAGGGGTCCAACCAAATGACGATATGTATGTTGCATATATGACGGTCTTTATTGTTTGACAACCTTCCTTTTAAAACCATTTTTCAGCATTTATTTACTTTAAAATGCATATATCAAAGACCCCTGGGATAGTGGTGGAATATTCGTCGGTATTATATTCTACTGCTCTCAGTTTTAACATTTTTATATTTTGCTTATAAAGCCTCTAATTTTGAAATGCATAAATTATCCCATTTTATGCCTAGCATAAAAATAACATTTTTCCACATTTAATTTTTTTTAATTAAAATGCACAATCCTGCATTTGAATAACATGGTTAAAATAGTTCTGGTCTGACCTCACTAAAGATATTTCCATATGAAAAGTTTAATCACTATTTTCTTTTTATACATTCAACAGTATACAAAAGACTTTTTGTTTGCATCAGAAAGGGGAAAAATGAAAAGATTGCTGTTCTTCTTAAATGTAGCCAGCTTGTTGTTTTTAAAAAAATGTTTTCTTAACTATTTAGCAAGAAAACACTTTTCTAATTGAAAAACATGCATTTTTGAAAGTCTGAAAAATAAAGTAAAGCAGCAGTTTGTGTAATTTTATCAGATACTGGCCTATGCTAAAAACAAGGAACCAGTGACTATAATTTACAAAGAAATGCAATAAATCTCACTCCAGACAGATAAACTCCGACCAGAAGTCTGTGCAGTTGCTCTTTATTCCAGAAACTAATTCTGTTAATTCTAATTCTAATGTTGTTGTTTTTTTAATCACTCCCTTTTCTTCCCTTATTTTCCTATCTTTTTTCTTCTCTTCTTTTTATTATATATATAATAAAACACAATATCAAACACAATATCAAGACAGCTTTCAACACTGACCAAAATATCTTAATAAACCCCCAAAACAAGATCCAGCTAAAAAAACAAGGAGTGTACAAAATACCATGCAAAACCTGCCCTGCAACATTCATAGGACAAACGAACAAGAGAATAAATGCATTCATCGCAGATCCCAAGAATGCAGTAAGAAAAAAAAGAAAAAAATTCCTCCCTTTTCCAGCACCTTAAAGCTACAGGACATGAAATTAATTTTGAAGGAACCAAATTAATCTCCAAAACTGAACAGTTCAACAAGAGAATAATTGTAGAAGTATCGAAATAGAGAAACACCCCAACAACATGAATAAACATGATGATGCCTCCCGCCTTCCAGACATCTGGAAAACAGCCGTAGTAAACAAACAAGCCCCACCTACCACCCAGACCATTACAACACAAAACAATGGACACACAGCCACCACCAATCAGCACCAATCTACCAATCATGATAGAGCCACACAGCCAATCAATCCACTTATTGAAACAACGGCAGCACTCCACACATCCAACCAAGACTTATAGAAAGACAGTAGCTCTGACCATGCTTTAAGATATATATATATACACATATACATATATACACATATACACATACACACATACACACATACACACACACACACACACACACACACACACACACACACATAGTTTGGAGCAATTATCCCACATTAATAAGTCAATGCACTAGTGCAAAAATATGCAGTAGCAGACAAGTAACTATATTTCCTATTAGTGTTAAGAAGCTGGATTTTTATTTAATGTTATATTAATGCATATAGCAATGAATTTTGGGTTGATCTATATTGATTTCAAAGCTCCCAGTCCATCTTTATGCCATATGATTATGAATCATCATGAGACTATTTTTTCATTATATAATCATATACTATGTCTTGCATCACTGCAAGTGCACAAGTTCAAGAATATAGATTCATGCTTTATTTAAATAGCTTGCAACAGCATGGAAAATATTTTTGGCCAGTGCTATCATCGTCATGCTGATCTGCACTTCATAACCTTAAGTTATCCCTCTTGACACTCTACAAGATACTTTTCCTGCTAACAATGTGCTGAAAGACAAATCTGAAGGTGTGAATAATTATACTTATCTTTCATGCTAATAAATTATACTTACCTATAATAATAAATTATACTTATCTATTATGCTAATAAATACTGCTTTGTTGGCACTATAATCCAAAATTGCATGTCTGTATAAAAATCCTAATAATTAATTTAAATATCTGTATAATATTCCCCATACTATCTGAAAATGATATAGCTTTAAAAACAAAAAAAACTATGTTTTTGTTAAACAGCCTCAAGAAATCTCCTCAGAAATAAAGATCTAATAGATATAGAAAGGATGAACCAAATATATTCTTCAGTACATCAAGCCTATATACACTTCAATAGTAACAAATAAATACAACAGCACTTCAAGACAATACAAGCTACATGCAATTGCTTGTAGAGCACAGACAATCTCTAGTATGTTATTACTCCTGGAAGTACTAGATCCACAAATTATCTCATGGCAATTCTGACTTCAAAAGAAATAGAAAACTTTGCCAGCATTAGCAGATTAGCTATTTTACACATTAAATGAAAACTATTCTCTCAGTTCGCTGTATCAAAAATATTATCATTATACTTTATTCTAGAATGTGAGAAGATCTGAAATTATAATTTTATTACCATGTTTCCCCCAAAATAGGACAGGGTCTTATTTTCTTTTTAACCCCGAAATAAGCAATTGGCCTTATTTTCAGGGAAGTCTTATTATTTTTGAGGTGCAGGAGACAGTGAGCATGGTCACCTCATGGTTGTTGCTGTGTTGCAATATTTTGGAGAGGGCTTATTTTCAGGGGAGGGCTTATTTTAGCGCATGCACTCAAAAGCACGATTGGGCTTATTATCTGGGGAGATATTATTTTTGGAGAAACAGGGTATCTATCTAAATAATGTAGTCAGATTTGCAAATAAGTTGATCTGAATTTAGCTTATTTTTTTAATGTCAAACTACAAGTGATGGGACACATTCTATTTGCTGGCCCCATAGAGTATGCTAATAAAAAGCATACACTATTTTCACTAATGTCTCCATCTGCCAGTCAAATGAAATAGAAGAATAGTATGGATGACATGGGATGTTTGGGTGACCTGTCATAAAACAGCATAGAAAAATAAAGATCTAAAAGAGAGAGAGAAAACTGCTAGATTTCATATCTAATGTCAGTGGCTATCAATCATGGCAGCTATGCACTAAAATCACCATCCACATTCTTTTGAATGATGTCTTCAAGAAAACAACAGTGGAGAAACAAGGCAGCCATGGAACAAGCTGTTATAATATTTTACGTTCTACTCAGAAAGTTCAGACATCCATTAAGTCCTTCTTTCTATTATCTACAGTAATTATTCAGATATTCTAGGAATTATTCTAAAGATTCAGTGGATACTCCGTTTTCTTTCCCAACACTTGGCGTTCACTCCAAATTCACATATTTTGTTTAAACTAGATTAAGGTCCAACTCCATTCAAATGTTTTATATCTTTAAAATGATAGGAAATGGGGTTCAATCTGCAATGATTATTTTACACAGGCAAATAATCAGCTGATATTGCTATTATCAAGTGGCTTTCTCATTTGTTCTATTATTACTATATTATGTTCAGTATGATTTATTTTTGGAGTATAAGACTCACCTTTCCCCCTCAAAATGGAGGCTGAAAATCTGGGTGCATCTTATACACTGAATACAGCATTTTTGCCTCCCAAAACCCCACCCCCTCACTAAAATGGCCATGTATAACCTCTAGGAACCTTGCAGAGTGCTCCTGGGGGCTGGAGAGGGCAGAAATGAACAAAAAAACAGGCCAATTTTTGCTCTATTTGGGGGGGCAGCCCCCAGGAGCACTCTGCAAGGCTCCTAAAGGCTATACATGGCCTTTTGCAAAACAAATGGCCATTTTTGCTCCTTTTGGGGGGGGGCAATACATGGCCTTTTGCAAAACAAATGGCCATTTTTGCTCCTTTTGGGGGGGGGCAACCCCCAAGAGCATTCTACAAGCCTCCTAAAGGCTATTCATGCCCTTTTTTAAAAAAATGGGCATGTTTTCACAAAAATGGCCCATTTTTGGGAGGTCTGCAGAAAACTTTTTAAAAAAATTTGCCTCTTCCAAATCTTGGTGCATCTTATACTCCAGTGCATCTTATACTCTGAAAAATACAG
Source organism: Thamnophis sirtalis (assembly GCF_051295495.1). Classification (NCBI taxonomy): domain Eukaryota; kingdom Metazoa; phylum Chordata; class Lepidosauria; order Squamata; family Natricidae; genus Thamnophis; species Thamnophis sirtalis. Next base: position 38,940,650 of record NW_028261385.1, on the reverse strand, counting down.
TAATGTATTAATACTACATTACAATATTAATGTATTAATTGGTTGGTTGTGTTGACTCATAACAACACTCAACTCCCCCAAAATGGAAGTCACTGTTTACTTTAAGATGGAAAGTTTTTTTGATTTTACACAGATCAATAGCCAAATGCTCTTATGGAACTATGTACTTGGTCATATTAAGGCATGGTTGGGCAACTTTTGTCTATCAAAGACTGTATTCCTTCAGAGAAAATCTGTTGACGGGAGTCATATTTCTTTCTTAGAATATTGCATCCTGTTTCTTAGAATACTGATCCGGTTTTGGTCACCGTATTATAAAAAGGATGTTGAGATTCTAGAAAGAGTGCAAAAAAGAGCATCAAAGATGATTAGGGGCCTGAAGGCTAAAACATATGAAGAAGGGTTGCAGGAATTGGGTATGTCTAGTCTAGTGAAAAGAAGGACCAGGGATGACATCATGACAGTGTTCCAATATTTGAGGGGCTGCCACAAGGGAGAGGGGGTCAACTATTTTCCAAAGCACCAGAAGTCATGACAAGAAACAATAGATGTAAACTAATCAAGGACAGAAGCAACCTAGAATTAAGGAGAAATATGCTAGCATTGAGAACAATTAACCAGTGGAACTGCTTGCCTTCACAAATTGTGGATGCTCCATTATTGGAGACTTTTAAGAAGAGACCATTTGTCTGAAATGGTAAAGGAGGTTAGAAGACCTCCAAGGTCCCTTCCAACTCTGTTATTCTGTTATTCTATTATATGATGGAAAGGCTGAAGCAAACTATGAGTGGACCATGAGGCACATATGAGAAGAGATACCTATTTTCTCTCTGATACCACTTCCACCACTACCCCCTCACATTTCTTCTCTGTCTCCTAAGCAACAGGCTGCAGTTAAAGAACAGATAGTGCTTAACAGAGGTTGGAAGTGATTACTTGTATAGCAGTTTTGAAATCAGGCCAGGAGCCAAGTGAAGTCAGGCCAAAGAATGACAGGCCCACATTTAGGATTATTTTCTCAGATTATTAGTGGAGTTCTGTCTGCTTCAATAGACTGTAGTAATATTGAAAGTATTACGTGTGCGCGGGTGGAGGGGGGTAAGTATATATAGACATTGTATATGTCTACCAGTGGTGGGATTCAAATTTTTTTACTACCGGTTCTGTGGGTGTGGTTTTGTGGGCGTGGCATGGCTTGGTGGGCATGGCTTGGTGGGTGTGGCAGGGGAAGGATACTGTAAAATCCCTTTCCCAACTCCAGGGAAAGGTTACTGCAAAATCCCCATTCCCTCCTGATCAACTGGGACTTGGAAGGTAGAGAATATATGGGGGCGGCAGCAGTCAGAGGTGGTTTTTACCAGTTTTCCGAACTACTCAAAATTTCTGCCACCAGCTCTCCAGAACTGGTCAGAACTTGCTGAATACCATCTCTGATATCTACATAAATAGATATGTTTCCCTGTGTATGAGCATACTGATTCACATTATAGCTAAGGAGCTACAGTTTCTGCTGCGAATAGCTTCCTCTATAATCTTTTATTGGAACTTGCATGAATATGGTAATTGAAAAAGGAACAGGAACCAAAGGATAAAATAAAACCCCACAAATATGTTCAGCTTTTCCAAATGCCACATTGAGTGAATGGAAATATGTTCTCAGCATTGCAAAAGAAATAGCTACTGTTGTCCAACCTTAGCTTGCAGTCACAGCTACAAATAGAACACAGACTTTCTCCTCTTGCTGTGTGGTTTCAGTCAGAAGAAATTCAAGATTAGGCAAGTACAAAAATGCAGGCCCGCCAAATGAGGCCACATGTATGTTTCCTTGCCCAAATGATCTACCAATAATTTATAGCTACTCTTTTTGTCTTTCTTTTCTCTTTGTTTTCTCTTTGTTTTCTCTTTGTTTTCTCTTTCTTTTCTCTTTCTTTTCTCTTTCTTTTCTCTTTCTTTTCTTTCTCTCTCTCTCCCTTCCTTTCTTCCTTTCCTTCCTTTCTCTATTTCTTCAGCTTGATTTAGTGCAGGAGCATCAATATAGCCAGAACAATGCTTTATTCATTACACAGAAGTGTTGCTGTCTTTCTCAGTGCCAACCTTTCCTTTTCATAGAGAAAAGGAGTGTTCTCTTCAAAATGCCATAGCAGATAAAGCTCACAACCTCTTTTGTGATTTACACATTTTACTGGTGTTATGTTTACAATTTCAATAACCGTGTGAAGAAACATCAACTGGAAAGAACATAAGATGAGAAAGGAGGAAAAGAAATGTATGGAAACCGTGAGAAAGCTGTAGAGTTTAGAAACTGACAACATTTTTACCTCCTAAAAAAATTAGAAGTGAAAGATAATTTTCCTATTTGGGATATTGGACCAACAAATAAATTGCTGCTCAGCTATTCATTGGAAAATCCAAGTGTTTAGTTTTCTTGAATTTTATTGACATACTAAGCTTAAGAAGGATGCTACTGAATTTAGTGGTTCAATTAGGTAATTTTCAGTCCTAGGCTTAAATGGCTTAAGACAATTACTTAGACAGCCATGCATATAACTTGGAAATAAGCATCCACCTGGTTTGGGAAAAATAAAATAAAAAAGTAAAAGTCTGAAACTAGGCACATGCTGATCTGTTCCTGGTGTTACTATATAAATCTATATATTTAAAAAAGAAAAAAGAAATGAAGAAAAAATGCTGGAAAGTAAGAAGTGTTATCCCAGGTTACATTATGACAGTAACAGTTTATATTTGCTTCTGCCTCAATCATTTCCCACTTTTTGAGTGATTGTTTTGGCTGCTCCCTGCTCTGCAGGCCTTCAAATTCATCCAACCTTAAAAGTCCACCCAGTTCACTATTTTCTCATGCTGGATGCCACCAAGAAATTATATGCAGAATACGAATGTTTCTTGGTTGCTCTCAATATCTTGTATCAAAATAAAGTTCAGAATTGAAGCAGCTCCTTGGATGAAAAGTGAAGTGTTTTCAAGGAAAAACCCAAGTCCAGTTGTCTTTTCAAAAGCATCGTTGGGATTTCTGAATATGATCCTACTTAGCTGTGTTTAACTTAGGAATGCATTTGTTTCATATTCCGATTAAGGTTTCACTCATGGGAAAATATTTTTCACCAATTTTTCTTGTGCCCACTTCTCATAAAATCTACAAAGATTGGAAAGTAATTCTGGACTAGGGAAGGGAATCTACTGCAGAAGGTGCTTCCTTGCAAAAGTTCAATATCTTGTTACACTGAGATCCTCCATTAGATCAATATATATATATATAGAAGACCCTTACGAGCCACCTTCTGTCTATACTACATCTTTTAGTTGTTCAGATCATACTCGGAAGGATGGAAGGCTGAGTCAACTTTTAGCCTGGTAAGTTTTGATCTGCCAAATTGCAGGCAGGCAGCAGAAGTAGCCTGCAGTACTGCACTCTAACCAATGCGTAACCACAGCTCCTAAAATATTAAGAAGAGGACACAAAATGAACAGAGATGACAGCGATAACAAACCCAAATGGGCACAAAGAAAAAGAAAAGAGGGCTTCATTATAGTTACCAAAGCCCTGGGCAAAAAGCCAGTTGTTCAGGATCCTTCAAAACATCACTCATCTGGACGCTGTTCAAATGTCTAAGGAAAATCTCATTCCAGAGGGCAATATTTCTGGTTCAACGGATGAACTAAGTTCAAGGATCCCACTTTCCTCTTATGAAAAATGCTGCAAAATGTTCAAGGATTTCAAGCATAGGAAGAAAATTATTCAATTAAAAAATAATAAAGAGTCTGGCAAGATTTTTGACAGGATAGCAGAACGTCTTAAAAGTCTTCCTAACATTACAGGCAAAATACTTCTGTAGGCTTTAATAGGATTCTTTATTTCAATCACTTCACAATGTAAAAAAAGAATCTAATTCAGAAGTATTAAACTGGAGGATAAAGATCGAGAATTACAAAAGACAGAAATCATTGGAGAAGTAACAATAAGTGACAGTATGGATATATTTACTGGACTGACGTGGGCAATGTTTTGGGGCATAGAATTATTTATCACATTCATTAATTAGGAAAAATGTGGTTTGGAAAAATAAATGATTGGGACAAAGGGCAAATGAATAACAAATCAGAATAATATATCTCCCAAGGGCTAGAAGTGAGATTAAGCAGATATTTCTGGCATGTTCTTCCAAAGGCTGAATTTCAGAGAAAATCAATTACTAAATAGAAGGGCATCCAGCGAAATGGATTCAAAATAAAATTGAAGTGCCAAACAGAATGGTTTGCAATCGACTTTTCATGCTCACTATGTTTAGCTCCCTAAAATGTGATTGAAGTCAAACATAACAGAGCCCAAATTACAACTTTCTTCACTAGAGAAAGATTCTGGTCATACTAACAATCCCAGGTCAATTTTTTAAAAAATATATATGGATAAAACAAACATTGCGATAGTAGATAACACCATTTAGTCTATTCAAGAAAGCTTTTCCCTGATATAAGGCTGTCAGTTTGACTTTGCACAAACTAATCAAAGGTGGGCCAATCTGATCTGAGAGAGAAAAGTCCAGGATCACAGAAAAGACTCTGAATTATATCCCCCACTAGTCTGGCCTGAGGATGCAACATGTAACAAAGTCCATGAAGGAATGTATAGGGAGAGGCAAGTTTTCAGATGTCTTTTTCCCATAACACTCTTAATCTTAATGGCTGTTGTTATACTAATAGTCCGTTTATGCTTTACTCAATTAATCTAGTGTTCTGGCTTGCATGGCAATAGAATCATAGAAAAAAAATAAACTTGCCAAATGCTAATGCTGGAGCTTTCCTTATCTTTTGTGATGTATTGGGCAGCTAGATAAGGAACTGGAACCTTTTGGGCAGGAGCAGAAAAACTCTGACATGCCACCACTGGAACTGGAGTAGGATAGTGGTAGATAGCTATGCTCCAATATTTGAGGGGCTGCCTCAAAGTAGGGAGGGCTCAACGTATTTTCCAAAGCACCAGAAGGCAACATAAGAAACAATGGATGGAAACTAATTATGGAGAGAAACAACCCTGAACTAAGGAGAAATTTCCTGACAGTGAGTAATCAACCAGTGGAATAGTTTCCCATCAGAAATTGTGGGTGCTCTATCACAGGAGGCTTTTAAGAAGAGACTGGACAGCCATTTGTTTGAAATCCTATAGGGTTTCCTGCTTGAGAAGGGGATTGGACTAGAACAGTGGTCTCCAACCTTGGCAACTTTAAGACCTATAGACTTCAACTCCCAGAGTTCCTCAGCCAGCTTTGCTGGCTGAGGAACTCTGGGATTTGAAGTCCACAAGTCTTAAAGTTGCCAAGGTTGGAGACCACTGGACTAGAAGACCTCCAAGGTCCCTTCCAACTGTGTTATTCTAGTCTGTTATGTCTTGTTCCTATTCTGGAGTAGATCAACTACCTTCAATGGCTCATTTGAGCATGGAGATTTATCACTCGGCCTTGGGCCAGTCACTGTCTCCAAGCCCATCCTCACAAGATTGCCGTGTGAGGATAAAATGAGGGATAAATGGATAGAGACCAGCATTTCTCAACCTCAGCAACTTTAAGATATGTGAACTTTAACTCTAGCATGCTGGCCTGAAAGAATTCTGGGAGTTGAAGTCCACATCTCTTAAAATCCCTAAAGCTGTGGAACACTGCTACAGACCACCTTGAAAGCTTTGAAAGAATCAATGTCTAACACAATATTTTGAAAATAACAGTATAGGAAATAAAACATAGTTGTTATATAAATCTCAGTTCAGTACCTGAGTATTTAATGCAATTGTATAAACCATGCACAAAAAGAGTACTTTAATCTTATATAAAAATATTTAAGCTAATGTGAGGTGTTTGCATTTTCCAGAAAGGCATCTACTTAAGTTTTGCTTTCAGTGTGCCAAGATTTAAAGTTGGACTTGGCTTCGGAAGGATGGGATTAAATAGCCATTTGTGTCGTTTCTCGTGTCATGCCTTTGTCCTAATGTTCACATTTACTGGTGAAGAACTTTTAGCCCAAGGAAACCCTCATGAGCTCCAAAACGTGTGAGAATGTTTCTAATGCTACGCTTTGCTCCCCCGCCCCTTGTGACCCGTTTTATTCTGTTTCTGTTTCCCAGCCTCCAAAGTCTCCTCTCTTCGGTTTGGAACAGGCTGACGGAATTTGCCTTGTAATTTTAAAAAAATTAAAAAATAAAAATAAAATCTGCTCAGCCTCTATTCCTTAGGCTTGCGTGCGTTTCCCCCCACCACCACCTTTTCCCTCCTCTTGCAGAAGGGTTGTCTTTCTCCTTGGATCAAAGCTGAGGAATTTGGGCACCACCAACCACGCGCTGCCCAGAGCTGCCCAATTTCCTTCTGCGGAAAACTAGCGGAGAAAACGCTTCGTTTATTTGGTCGAAGAGCTCCATCTAGGGGTGCTAGTAAGAATGACCACTTCTTCCCCTCTTCCTTGAAGCCCCACAGAATAACACGAAGAGCAGCAGACGTTGCGTTTTGCTGAGTCTTCAAGGTCGGGTCGCAAAGGAGTTTTGGGCAGCCAGTTTTCTCCGCCTCAGCAGTTACGGCCAGACTTCAGCAGTGGAGCTTCTGCCCTCTCCCTCTTCGACTACTTGGCCCATCGTTCATGTTCAGCCGAGCGCGCTCTTCTTTTCCGTGGCTGGGCTCTCCTCTCTCCACACCCAGTGTAAGCTGTCCTTGATTCTCCAAGCACGGGTTTTAGGTTCCTCCCTCCCAGCTTTTTTTTCCCCCTTCCACGAATATCAAGGGCCGCTTTGTTACTGAAATAGGAAGACTTTCCTCACCAGCTAAAGCTACTGGCCCGCATCATGAATCAATGGGACTATCTATTCTCCTTGGGCTCCCAAATAGAGACTTCTGTTTGGTCTACCAGGAAGGGTGGTACCCCACCGACGTGCTTCCTCGCCCATGTCTTTAGGCATTCCCCCCCAAAAGCCAACGTCCCTTTCAAACGCCTATTTCAGCTTAAGGAAGCTTAAGAAAGACTATCAGCTGGTCTCTTGCAAATTATCTTGACATTCATGCAACAACTTAGAGCTGCTGTAGGACCAACAGGATAAGCTGTTGGAGCTGAATTTGATGGGAGAGAATTTAAATAGAATAAACCTGGTTACGTCTTCGATAAGATACAAGTAGTAAATCCTGATACCAAAAGAAGAAGTTAATTTTGGATTGTTGGGAAGATTATCCAACTATGAACTGTCCATCTAAAAGAAAGCAGGTCTAGATAGACCTTTATCCTAAATTAGCTGTTGTCAATCTGTATACACATGTGTTGCATGTTACATATTATACAGTACGTTGGAAACATGAGTAAATTTAAAGCAAGGCTCTGCATGTACTCTATAGACCAGTGGTTCCTGACATGGGGCCCATGCCAGAGATGGGTTGCCAATTTTTTTACTACCAGTTTGGGCGTGCTGTGTACGTGCAACACGCTTGCGCATGTGCAGAAGCGTCCGGGCAGGTGGGCAGAGCCTCCCACCACTGCTACTACCGGTTCGGCTGATTGAGGCTGAACTGGCAGCAACCCACCTCTGGCCCACGTCCCACAGGGGGATTTTTAATGGGGGCAATTTGAACCTTGTTTAAACCAAGTTAATGGCCTTTTAGGCTTCCTTCATGTGAGTAGAGTTCACTTTTTGAGTTAAAGTAAGGATTATATGTCACATGGGGGATAAGGATTTTAAAGGTGCTTTGGTGGGGCATGGTGAAAAAAAAAGTTGGGAACTATTGTATAGACAGATGTAACTCATGTATAGATAATAATTAGATGGTGTTTCTTTTTATTAATGACAGGTTTAAGAAATATCCCTATTTATTCACAGATTCCATCATGATGAATGTGCCATCAACTTGTTCATTTCCCTAGCAACAGATATGAGTGGGGCTTCCTTAAATAACAATGAAGATAGAATTTCAGCCATATTCCCAATTATGCTTATATTGGATTAAATCCCATTGAATTCAGTGGTGTTTATTTTGAGAAATTTTGCTCTGATTTTCCTGTACCTGGTACAGCATGATAGTCTACAATTCCCATTGTTCCTAAGCACTTATACTGTACCAAATATCATAGAGATGATAAGAATTGGAGACCATCACATTTGCAGAAGAACTACATGAGAGGAGCCTTTTCTCTTAATAAATGAAAATTTAATCAGGTAACAAAGCATATATTTTCATGAACTTATTCTGGCACTGGCATTTTAATAGGAAGAGGAAAAAGACATAACCAGTTTTCTTCAGCAGTGACTGAGAAGGTTCTTTTTTATTTAAATATATTTACATTATATTATCTTCTAATTTCTTCAATATTGCCCAGATGTACAATATTAAAAGGTAAGCAATCTTGTTCAAGTCAAATTTAATAATAGGCAAAATATAAAATTGCCTTTGAACATATACAATTTCTATAAATGATTCAACATTTGATCATTATTTTAAGAGCTTTCAGAATTTTGTAAGTTATTTCCAAAACATATAGTATATGAAGCCAAACTCCCATCTAACCCTATTCAATAGCTTTTTGTAAACAGAATGGCATGCCATTAATGCTTGATTGGGAAAAAAAATGGGCTCAAAATTGGATAGCAACTCTATCTGAAGTAACTCGCTCCAGAAAATTCTTTTTCAACTTGGCAATAGCCAGATTGTTGGTCTTGACCTCCCATTTGGTTGGAAAAAGCTTCTTCTAAAATACAGAGGGAAAAAATGAAAGTACTTAAAAAATTAAGAGAGAGACAGAATAAGGATGAGAAAAAAAATGACAAAGATGGAAATGCAAACTAATCTCACATCAAAGCTGTAGCAATTAAGTACCTGAGGTACAGCTATAGCAACTAAGTATCTGAGCTATGAATTAAATCGTTCCTGATTTAAATTCTATGGTCTTCTGTGAATTCCATAGATAGCTTCACGTAGATTGCTCTGGATTAAACTACATGTAGATCAGTGGTGGAATCAAAAAAAATACTAGTGGTTCTATGGACATCGCTTGGTGGGTGTGGCATGGTTTGGTGAGTGTGGCAGGGGAAGGATACTGTAAAATCCCCATTTTCTCCAGATCAATTGGGACTCGGGAGGCAGAGAATAGATAGGGGAGGGGCCAGTCATAGGTGGTATTTACCAGTTCTCCAAGCTACTCAAAATTTTCGCTACTGGTTCTCCAGAACCCTAACCCTAACCTGCTGAATACCACCTCTGATGTAGATGTAAAGTTGTAATTAACATATGTGTCTTCCTTTACCATTTCCATTCCAGAAATAATCCAGAGTAGGTACATAAGTTTGGCATGTGTGTCAAGCTCACATCCAGATCAGCAAAGTATATTACTAAAAAGATGTTTGTTCGTTTCATAATTTTTCTTTCATTCCTTTGGAGCACAGTAAATTGCAACATCCATAAAGTCTGGATTTGGCTTAGGATTGCCATGGGAAGTTCTACAAAGCTCTAATATTTGTAGCTTTTGCATACAAAAGTCTCAGAACTGATTTCTCTGTGCTTACTTTCAAGAAAATTAAGGCACACCTTCCATGTATGAATGACCCCAATTCGCTTCTAAGCTCAGACAAGATCAGGACACATGTTGAAGCCCTAATTCATCTTTAAATAAAATTATCTTCACATCAGGCTTGACTTATGAGAACACCATGATATAACTATTCAGTTTCCCAATCTAGCCAACAGTCCTGATATTTTCCAGTGGGATTCCATCCGAATAACATGCAGAGCTAAGTCTTTCAGCCTTTGGAGCCAGACAAGGTTGGCAAGTGCTCCTATCTGATAAGTTAAATTATCTTTATAAAGGATGTTGTCTTTCCTGTTGTAACTCAGCTGCTACATCTCCTTGTACCAATGATAGAGTCAATTCAATTTCTGTGTAAAACCATTTGATTGTCCATGTTTAGAGGTCATTTAGTGGTTTAGTGCTTGAGGCATGTGTTAGCCTCTCTCGTTGAAGAAACCACTAGATTGGCAGAAACTAATACATAATTTTATCTGCTTCTTTGTACTTCTTACTTGCATTTGTTTCTTGTGGTCCTCAATTGTTCTCCTCTCCTGACATCTCTGCACATACGCACATCTGTAACAGGCCCCAGCTGTTCCTCTTACCCACTTATGTCTGACTCTGGAGGCAACTGGGGAATGTCGACATCCCCGGCTCTATCTCTGCTTCTGACGCAGAACATCCATCAGACTCCAGGACTGGCCCAAGTAACTCCCCAACCTCCTCATCGTCCCAGTTGTGCCAGCTCTTCTGGCAGTTGGTGGGACACAAGTGATAGATGGATGGATGGATGGATGGATGGATGGATGGATGGATGGATGGATGGATGACAGACAGACAGACAGACAGACAGACAGACAGACAGACAGACAGACAGACAGACGGCAGTTGATGGTAAAAGTCCCTTTGCAAGTAAGAAGTACAAAAAAACAGATGAAATTATGTATTAGTTTCTGCCAATCTAGTGGCTTCTTCAACGAGAGAGGCTAACACATGCCTCAAACACTAAACCCCTAAAAGACCTTTAAACATGGACCAGAATGAGGAGCAGGAATACAGTTTTCCTTGTGGTCCATAGTTGGTTGGGTTTTTCACAGGTCAGCTGAGGGAGAAGGAGGAGAAGTCTTCACCAAAGGTTTCTCTCGGGTTGTGACAAAAGGGAAAATATTAGCCTATAATATATGTAGAAAGAATAATGACCCAATGAATCATGAGTTATCTAGTAATGCTTTATATCCATTCTTGTTAATGTGCATTACATGAATTTTACCCTCCTCCCAGCTGTTTCTTAACTGTTATATATAGAAACATAATTACATGTATGTCTTGACATACACAAACTCTATGAACACAAAGAAAAACTAGTGAAGAGAATTTATAACTTCAATTGTCTTTACCTCTGTTTAACAATGTTCTTTTGTTCTCCTGAAATAAATCAGCATTGAAAGAGTACAACTACATTATTTAGGGTTTGTAAAAGGGTTTTGAATGAATAGTTTCATGCATTAAAAATAGACCTGGGTGTGATTCACAACTCCACTGCTGATGCATTTACTGGCGTCATTTCTACCGAATATAAAATCAAGAAGCACAGAAGAAGGTTTTTACACCCATACCTGAAAGGATGAAGGATCTTCACTCAAGCAGAAATCCATGTTGTGAGACATTCTTTCCCTGAGTTAGTTTACATATAGAGGTAATTTATGGACTTGTTAAAATATAATCAATTGGCTCATCAGGACTATTTACCCTACCCCTATCATGTAGGAGGGAAGGAAAGGGCTATAAGAGAACCCAGAGCTAATTCTGTCCTACACGTTGCAGGTAGGTTAATTGACTAAACTAGTACTAATGGGCCAATTTCATGCTTTCTCCTCTCCTTTCATCTTCTCTTTAATGTCTACATGAAGCCACTGGGTTATACATTATATACAATTATACATCTCTGCCTCTACAATATTAAGCAGTTCAATGAAGCTCTGGATGGGGAACAACAAGTTTCGTCTGAGCCCTGGCAAGATTGAGTGGTTTTGGATTGGGTCCAAGGACCCATTGAGTCCAAGAGTATGTCATCTTTGGTGATGGGATAGGGTTGCACTGACCCAGACAGATCCTGTGTGAAATCTGGAGTATTCCTAGATTCACAATTTCTACTTGATGAGCAGATAGCAGCCTGGCTAGGGGGGCCTTTGTACAACTTTGTCTTATACGTCCATGGACTCCATTCATTCCTGGATTGCAATGATTACTTACAATCATGTCCTAGTTACCTCCAGATTGGACTACTGCAATGCTTTCTACATGGGGATGACCTTGAACAATATCTGGAAGCTTCAACTGATACAGAAAACAGTGTCATGGGCAGTTATGTGCATTCCTATAATTGCACACATTACACAAATTTCTTCCACAAGCTTGCCAGTTCTCTTCCGGTTCCAATTCAAGGTGGTGATTTTGACCTTCAAAACTCTTCATGGAACACGGAATCAAGCCAAGGGGCCACCTTTTCCCAGTTATCTCAGCCTGCCACATTAAACCAGGCCGGGAAAGCATACTGTGGGTAGCATCAGCTAAGAACCTGCATTTGGTGGGTTTTATGAGACATGCCTTCTCTGCTGTGGTGCTCATCTTATGTAATATTCTTTCCCCTGAAATTAAATTAGCTCCATCCCTTTAGATTTTCCAGAAATATCTGGTCATGTAATCAGATCAGGGAACCAGACATATCTTATATGATGGCACCCATTTTTATCCCTCCTTTGCCTAGACCATATTCATTTTTTTATAATTTTTATTTTAGTCTGAATTTTATATTTGTTATAGTGACTTTTACACTGTTGTTCAATTGTACACCACCCAGAATTGGATTTTGTGAAATGAATAGGTATAATGAATGAATGAATGAATGAATGAATGAATGAATGAATGAATGAAAATGAGATGAAATGAAATGAAAGAAAACATCCCAGGATAGATTTCAAGACATGAACTGGAAATATAACCAATAAAAATGTTGTCCACTCTGATCCTTTTCAGATGGGCTGGGACCACAGTTTCTAGAATTCTCAAGCAGGATTTCTTCTATTCTGATGGGAATTCTGGTCTTTATAATTCTAATGTATCTTGAGAGCACTGGACCAGGCAAAGCTACACAAATGTATAGCATCTTGTTTCTTTTTCTCCTTTAGTATAGGCAATTAAAGCACTTAGCAGCATTCTGTAATAACAGCAATGCAAAAAGATGTATTTCTAGCATGATGATATTGCATTTTCTCAGTGCTTGGAGCCCTGAGACAAAATGAAATGTTTCTTTGTGGAACTAATTCAGTTTAATTGCAGTGTGACACTGTCATTTCTTAAACCTTACAAAACCTAGGTTTGATTCTCCAGATGTTTAGAAAATATCTTCTATATTTCCCAATGAACATGGCCTTTATATATCCATCTAGAAAAGGCAGACTTAATAAATATAATTGAGTATGTTTTACATTCCCCTCCTCTCTCTGCTTTCAGTGTGCTGGTACTTCAGGATGCTTTTAAGAAGACTATGGTTTTCATAGCATTTTATTTATGTCAAATAGATAGTAAATTCAACACTTTTAAGAGAACTATTATACAAATCATCGTCCACATTATCTGATGTATGCTTTCTATCATACTCCTGTGATAGAAAAAGGTTGAATAATCTATAAATGAAGATAACAGGCCAACATTTGTTGAAAATAATATAATCAGTGAAATTAACAACATTAATATACAAATTACTTAATTAGAATTTTGTACTATAACAATTATTTAAATAATCCTTTTATTCTGCTTTCCACCTTTATATTTGTTTGACATGCTCATAGACAGGTAGGAAAAACTGAGTTTGGCATTTATTTTCACACAGACCTAGAGTCTATATTTATAATAGAACTTTAATTAAAATATGTTTACCTAATTTCTGTATTTATTTTTATATCTTGTTTTCTAAATTGAAAAAAGATTCAGATTTATTACTTTCCATAAAAGCTTCAATGGAATGTCAACATTCAACATAGTTTAGTACTACTTAACAAGTACTTTCCAAAGTGACAAATATTTCCAAAATACTATTGGTAATCTCTGAACAAAAATTAAAAAATCATTTTATGTCACTTTAAGGGATATGGTGGCTCAGTGGCTAAGAAACCGAGTTTGTTGATCAGAAAGGTCAGCAGTTCGGCGGTTCGAATCTCTAGTGCCGTGTAACAGAGCGAGCTCCCGTTACTTGTCCCAGCTTCTGACAACCTAGCAGTTCAAAAGCATGTAAAAATGCAAGTAGAAAAAATAGGAACCACCTTGGTGGGAAAGTAACAGTGTTCCATGCACCTTCAGCATTTAGTCATGCCAGCCACATGACCACAAGTCTTCAGACAGCACTGGGTCTTCGGCTTTGAAACGGAGATGAGCACCGCCTCTTAGAGTCGGCAACGACTAGCACATATGTGTGAGGGGAACCTTTACCTAAACACCTTATGCCATAATAAAGCTGCTTTTAAAGTACTGTGAGATTCTTTGTTGTTTTGGTGAATGTTCCTGAAAACCTAAGTATGTTTAGATGCCCATTTTATTTGAACACAAAAAGATCTAAAGGCTTTATGCATCCCTACTCCTAAGTATATAGGCATATTGGCATGTATAGGACTGTAAAAGTAATAACTAGGGATATTGAAAACTCTCTGGTCTGGGGATGGAACATTCTGTTCTCAAAATCGTAAGGTTTGCTCACAGCTAATAATAAATAGCATTTTGTAATTTGCAGAGAAACAAATTAGCAGCCAATGTGATGCCTTTAGCACAAATATGGTAAAAACAACCCATGTAGAACATTTTACATTGTGAGTTCCAAAAGTTACCAATACATATGTATACCATAGTTTTAAGGAAAAGCTTCCTGAAGGGATGCAGTTGATGAATCAGCCAAATGAGATCAATGTGCTTCTAGCTGTGGCATACCTGATGTAGTTCGAAATCTACATCAGAAAAAAAAATGAACTATGCAAATCACTACTTTTTATTTCAAAACCTGCCAGGCAACGACAACCATATTTTAATTGGTCATATAAAAATATTGCAGAGATGGAGAAGAACCAATAGAGTCACACTTTCTCTATTGATCTCTACATATAGATCACCCATTAGACTGAGAAGATACTTTTAATCCCATAGTCACAGTTCTTATTTTAGAATATAATAAATTTAAAATATAACTATTTTATACCGTATTACTGTATTATATGTTTCTTTTAATGTTGTATGCCGCTCTGGGTCCTTGGGAGAAGGGCGGCATATAAATCGAATAAACCTAAATCTAAACCTAAATTTCCAATTGTTATGTTTTATGTCTGTGATGGCAAATCTATGACATGCGTGCCAGAAGTGGCATGCAGAGCCATCTCTCCAAGCACATGAGCCATCACTCATTGCTCTTCCGGGTTCCGGCATGCTGGGCAGCTGGTCTTCAAGCACACGGAAGCACCAGAAACAGGAAGAGCAGCCGCCCAGTGTATATTTGCATGCCGAGAAGATGATCTTCCGATTTCTGGTGCATGCATGTGCACCAGCCACCTGGTGTTCTGGTTTCTGGCACACATGCATGTGTGAAGACCAGCTGACTGGTGTGCATGTGCATGCCGTAAACTGGAAGATCACTTTCCCAGTGCGTGCATGTGCACCATGCGGCTACTCTTCTAGTTTCTGGTGCGTACATGCACTCCCGTTTCAGCACTTGATGCGGAAAAGATTCACCAACACTGAACTATATAATGCAGCCCCTACACTGTCAACTAGAATATCATTATCAGCATTACCATTTTCAAAAGGTCTTATGTATTTCACCAACCTAAATATGTTCCTTTAAAAAAATTTATTTTTAACCAATTTTTTAAAAATATATATTCAGAAAAAGGCAAATTGGTTAACTTAATCATTGCCTTGATTTGCCTCACTCTGAAGTTAAAATGAAACTTTTTGAAAGATACAAAGCATTCAGTCAGCACTGAGAAAAACCATTTATATGTATCCTTTAGTATGAGTACTGTAGGTCTCATTCTATTTTTTTAAGTGGAACTTAACAAACTTCTTTGGAATTTCCTGCTATATTTGACATTAGGGTGTGAGGCAGAAAATTTGCTACACCTATATCTATATATGGATACTTCAAGCTCACTGTCAGGTTGTAATTAAATATTCTTGTTGCTCAGTCATTAGATGTTTGTTGTCATAATGTTGGTGCTGGATTTGGCAAGGTCATTCATGTTTTCGGTCAAGCAACAGTAGTAAATTTAAGACTCCATATTACATTTAGTTAGTTCTAACATGGTGCCATGTCTTTCTTACATAGAGTTGAAGTTTTGGAACAAATATGTGATATTAAATCATTACTAACTGGAGTCTGAAATGTGGAAGGGAGAATTCCAAAGGACAAATGTTCATAAGAGTATTCATAGAAAACCTTCAACCTATAAATCTTTGGAAATTCAGATGTTTTGGGCTTTAACACGCACATTTCCTAAATAAGTTGATGGAGGCTTGCCCCAATCTTATTGATTAAATCACAGTTCTTGGGATTTCATGGCAAAAATACAATGTCAATATTATGAACACTCAAAACACTTGGAACTTCAACTTCACAAATAACTATCCTTATGAGTATGGCCAAACATAAAATATTTGCTTCCAAGATCAGAATCTGATACGCTAGTTCCCTCCACTCAAAAATGTTTTCTACAATCATGTTTAAAAATTGTTCTTTTCCTGAGTGGGCAAGAATTGTTTTTCTTAAAATGCATCTGAGGCCCCAAAGCATTGTTTTAAATAAAGATAAAGCCAAGGAGGCTAATCTTTGCTTTGCAGATTCCACATTCTTATTTTTAATTGTAGAGATATTTTATTTAATTATAATAATAAAAATATACAACTACAGTTCAAGTCGCTTGTCAGTACAAGAAAATGGTGGACACAGACCTATTGAAGAACCCTATTCCATCTTTGAAATATCATCCATGACTCCATGCCAAAAAGACTGAGCAAATGAGTGGAGGTTAGAGGCCCCTGTGCCTCCACTTCTTTGCACATTTCTCTGGCCATACTGAAGTACAGAGGCCAGGCCATAGCTGAAGAATCTCTTTCCCCTGTTCTTTTCCAGTTTCTGCATGAAAAGGAGAGTTATTTTGCTATTTAATTTTCTCTTCCTTTGCATTTTTTTTTGTTTCAAAAGAAAAGTGATAATCTTGCACAGTGTCCTTTTCTGGATATGTATTTCATGAACTGATTATTAGGCTATAGCGGAAACTTACAATGCTTATTTCTGATTCATTCATTATTAGTTAAACACATTTGATCAGCCTTCCCAATTCAGCAGCCTCCAAGTGCCCATTCACCCACAGTTAGTGACTTATACCTGGCTGGCTAAGAATGGTGGAAACTATAGTGTAAATGCCCTGGATTCTATTGAACTAGAGAAAACTTACCTTGTCAGAGAAGATAGAGGGTTTTTTCTTTTCTTTTCTTTTCTTTTTTGGATCTACTTTTTTTCTCTCCAGTCTGATGATCCAAAGATACATATCTCCTTTCCAATTTAATTCATAGCCAAAGCCATTTTGCAGAAGCTGAAGGCTAACAGCCTTTAATCATTACATAATTGATAAATCTTAGTGCAAATCATACAGTCTGTGCCAAGCAGCAGGACTAACTTGCTACACGCAGTGCATACTGCTGTCACACACCTGAACATACCTGGGGAACATTAGTGTGGCCTATACAGGTTCGGTATGCATTATTGCAAGGCCAATGATTGGCCTCTTCCGATCATAATTTGAAATGTGAGCACTGCATATTTTTCTTTTTATCAGTTTTGTCATGCGATCAACTGCATGACAAGATGTCAAAGTATGTTACTTTGGCTCATTTACTATTTCCCTCTCATGTAATTTCCCTTTGGGAAAATAGCTGGGGACCAGAATGGGTTGGCTCAGTGGGTACAAAGGGGTGGTACTTGTATTACAATCACTTCACATGGTATAAGTACATGCTGTATACCAGTAGGTAGCAATATCACCTACTACACAGGATATTTGACTGCAATTTCAAAGCAAGACTTGCAAAATTTTCAATTCATACCACTACCTATCTCTCCCCATTGTGTGTTCACTATCAAAAGCAACTACAAAAACATTTTCTTCCGGCTGAGGTTGAAGCAGCAGGTACTTTTCTGCAAATGTATTCATAGAAGGACCAAACGTTACCAAAACATAGGTGTCACAGGTTTCTGTTTTAGCAGGTCTTCAATCATGAGGATGTCAGTCACCACTGATAATGTTTTTCCAAATAAGTTCCAAAAGCATGAGGCTAAGCACCAAGGGCACATTCATAGTTTAGCCACATCTCACTGCATATCCATCCTTGTAGGGTCAACAATGCAACACACAGCACATCTTCTATATATGCTCCTAAAGAGATCCACATGTAGCTGTTCTCCAGCATCCATCCAAACCATGGGTCCTACTCCACCATAGTAGGAATGAATGAATGCTTAGTATTACCCTTCAACTACTAATCTAGAACACACACCTTTCTTTTTCTGCATATAACACCCCATGTTTCAAATACAGACACAAATAAAAAAAATTAGGGATCATATCTATATCATACTGTGAAAATTCATATTTTGAAAATAACAAAGGTTTGGGTAAAAGACTCAACCATCTTACATCCAAAGAATAAATTGGTTCTCAATGGTTAGCTTGGGCAATTGTTCTCATCTCCCCCCCCCTCTTGGTGGGTGGGTGACTGTGTGTTGTGTGTGATCATGACCAGTGGCTTCCTGATTACTGATGCACTTGGGACTCCAGCCACATATGGGAAACCCAAAGTTAGTTATCTGTGACCTATTAAAAATACACAAGAGAGTATTGTATTCATTACAACAGCTACGTTTCCACAGACAACCCTCTTTAAGTTAAGGAAAAACAGGGTCCTGAAAACGATTGTCTAGAGGATAGAAACATCACTATGTACATATTATTAAAGTATTTTCTTTTAATTTAATCAGAGCATCAAAATCCTACCCCTCAATACATATTCCAAAACCATTAATTTTTGCTAGGGGTGCTTAAAATGCATGTATTTTTTTTTCCTCTAGCAAGCAGTACATATTTTTCTGACAGGAATCTAAACAGTGAAAAACACGTGCCTATATAGTTAACTCGGTTAATCATGAAAATTATATTAATATTGCCATTCGTTCCTTGAATTCTGCACAGAAATTGAACATGGGTCACATGAAACACAAAGATAGAATACCCCTGGGAACATAGCACATTCAGCTTTCCAACAACGTACAGAAAAATAAAAACCGTGAAGGCAAAAAGAAAGTAGCGGTGGGATGGGATGCTGCTTAGACTTGCTGGGAAAGTGAGCAGCGTTCCATGAAAGCGTCTTCTCTCCCTATTGACTTGCCTTCCCCTGTACGCCTTCCAGCAAGACCATCCCAACCGAAGAACGAAGGGGTGGCCATAGGGGTGGGGGGCAAGGGCCAACAACTCGTGCAGGAGAAGTTCACGCTCTTGAAGGTGCTGGCCAGGCGCCCTGCTGAGCTCTCTTTGACAACTTGTCCTCCTCAAAGGCACAGCTGAGGCGTAGGTGGCTTGTGGAAGGGCGGTGGCCTCAAAGGTTGGGCCAGCCCTGGAGGACAGGGCACCTGGCAAGACCCTCAGGGACGCCCCCGTCCAGCAGCCGAGGCGGTTGAAGGAACAAGAGGACGCTGTGCGAAAGAAACGGGGGGGGGGGGCAGCAAGCGAGCCAGGCGCTGGGCGTGTGCGAGCGCGGTGTTTGGCTTTCTAATTTTCCACCCCTTCATTCCTGGGGTTTGAAGCGGCGCTCGCATCGAGCACTAACAGCATTCTTGGAAACGTCCTTCGCGTCTGACGTGGTCCTCCGTCGACTGAAAGAAGTCCTCTCTTTCGTTCTTCTCTTCGGATCGGGACTTTCGTCTCTGGCCGGCGGGGAGCACAAGAAGCGAGGGGGCAAAGAGTTTTTGGAAGCGGCACTGCTTGCTTTGAAGCTGTGGAAAGGTAAAAAGCAAAAGAAAAAAACGGAAAAGTACAAGTCTGGGACCGGGGTGGGATAGC
The DNA here is from genome assembly GCF_051295495.1 of Thamnophis sirtalis. Taxonomy (NCBI): domain Eukaryota; kingdom Metazoa; phylum Chordata; class Lepidosauria; order Squamata; family Natricidae; genus Thamnophis; species Thamnophis sirtalis. Next base: position 38,920,956 of record NW_028261385.1, on the reverse strand, counting down.
ATCCGCCTATTCTGGACTAACTGAAACCCCCAAGCTCTACTGTCTCTCCCACTTGTTCGCTAGTAACCTGTGGAGCTCTCGGAGAGCAGGGCTTGCCAAACTTTTCTTCTGACAACTCTTCTGCCTTTCCAAAACTAGCTTTTTTGCCTTTGCCATCATACTCTTTCTCTCTGCAGGGAGGTTTCATCTTTCAATCCCCCCTGAATTTATTTATTTATTTGTTTGTTTGTTTGTTTGTTTGTTTGTTTGTTTATTTATTTATTTATTTATTTCATTTGTCAGTCGTTTACAAGATAATGGGTATAAGAATAAACATGAGTATGAATGAAATGGGTACGAATAAATGAGGACAGTAGGACAGGGACGGTAGGCACGATGGTACCCTTATGCACGCCCCTTATAGACCTCTTAGGAATGGGGTGAGGTCAATAGTAGACAATTTAAGGTTAAAGTTATGATTTGAAGTCAGGTTGGACTGGGATTCCCATCATCCATAGCCAGTGTGACCCACTTATTGGAAGAATGAAATGATGAGAGTTGAATTTGGCTGGAGGAAAGGTTTCATTATTTATTTATCATATTTATATAGTGTCTGCATTGACAGCTCGCTGTTTTCTGCATTTGCTTACAATTATAGTAATCCCAATTGGTGCAATAATAGTAACCAAAATAATACTTCTTGGAAGTCCACTAAAATAAAGGAAACGTAAGGCATGTAAGACATCCAATCCAATTAGTGTTTCTCAACTTGACATCATCCAATTCCATTGGATAACTCCCATCATCCCATCATGCCTAGCTGACTTAGACCATGCTTACTGAGCAGGGCAGGAATAACAGGTCCTGGAAGGTAGCCAATGGGAAATTAATGACATCCTAGGTATGGTGGTTTTGGGAAAAGAACACAAAAGAGAGAGAGGAGAAGGAGCAGAGATCAGACTTTAAGGAACTTTAGTATTTCACACAGGCATCTCATGAATGACTAAAGTCCAAAAAAGGTCATCTTTCTCTTGTTCTTCCTAAATCAGCCCCTCTTTCACATACAGGTATGAACTGAATATCAGGGAATCTGTCTGTTCCTTTCCAACTACATTGCTGGTAGAGAACAGTGCTCTACATGAAAGATGCAGCTGTTGACATGATCTTGAATGATGAGCCTCTTAAGGAAGGATGGGAATTGTGGAAATCCAGGAAATAATAATTTTGCATAGTGGGTTGGTTTTGCATAGTGGGTGCTGTTTCATAGAACAAAACACTGCATGAGCAACTATTGCATCATCGGTCACCATTGCTGACTGTTGGCCACCATTACTGGACTGATGGGATTCTAGCAACATATGGAAAGACTGAGATTGCCTGGTAAAGATTATGTTATTGAATTCAAAATTTAAATTGTGAAAAAGTACACAAAATATAGACATAGATACTAAGAACTGTACTTTCAACTATTTTAAAAGAAACCATGTACAAATCAAGGCAGTAAAGGTAGGGCAAAGGTTCTCCAGGTTGGCTGGAAAATCTGAGATTTACAAATCTAAGAGCGGTAGAGATCACCAATTTTGAGATCTAAATCCTCATTTAAATTATAGCATTTTAAAAGTGCTTAGTTTTATGGTTCAGCTATGTCCTAAATGCTTTTGTTTTTCATAGTGCATTTCGCATATAGGTACTAAAAATGAGCAAAATGATGTTGTTATATTCTGCCAAGGCACATGTATGGAGAAAGAAGCAGACAGTGGCATTCACACAATATATGAAATACCATCTAACATCCAAAGGGTTCTCTCTCCTTAGGTCAGTTTAGGCATGTGTTAATTTTCTAATTCTGAATTAAAAATAATAATAATAATAATGAACAGAAATGAAGATGAAGAATTGAGAACATAATGTTATAAATAATATGTCATCTACATTTATACTTATATATGCATAAGTATGTTAATAAATAACATATGTTAATAAATAAACAATCATGAATATGAATGGAGATAAACAAAGATAATTCCAAGAAATACAAAACTTCTAGAAGAAGAGCTTCCTTTCCAGTATTATTAAATTTGTCATGGTTCTGAATCATCTCTTAGTGTGTTGTATTATTTTCCCAGCGCATTCATTTGGCTAAATATTGAAAAGAAAACAGCAGTTAAATGTACTAGAGCAAATTGACATTAGTGGACTATTATTATTTTTTATAGAAAGTGTATGAAAGACATAAAAAAAAGTGGGAGGCTCCTATCTTTTGATGCAAAAGTTGTCAGATTGGCCGGACTTGGGACCAAGAGAAACTGTGATTGTACATTTAGTTGGTGAACCTGTGGGAAATCTGACCAAGAGAGTATGTGACAGTTATGGAACTACTGCAGGTTAACCTTTTTCACTGCAGAACAGCTGATCAATTCAAAGGAAACCAATTGTTGTTGGTTCATAAAGCCAAGAAGTAAAAATATCTCCTGGTTGAGCAACCAAAGATTTTAAAATATAAACGTTCTCTGAGGAGAGTGAACAGTGGAGTTTTGTCTTTAAAGAAGTCAAGGATGTTTGACAAATTCTTAGGAAAGACTGGGAAAAAAGCCATTCATTTATCTGGAGTTATACAGCTAGAGGGGAAACTTGAATAATTTTGAAACAAGGGAGGTTGGTTGTAATACTATCATAAAGTAATTTTGAGAAACTATCCTATAGGAATTTGCCAAGGTGGCACAGTGGTTAAATGCAGCACTGCAGGCTACTGCTAGATCAGCAGGTCAGCGGTTCAAATCTCACCGGCTCAGGGTTGACTCAGCCTTCCATCCTTCCGAGGTGGGTAAAATGAGGACCCAGATTGTTGGGGGCAATATGCTGACTCTCTGTAAACCACTTAGAGAGGCCTGAAAGGCCTATGAAGCGGTATATAAGTCTACTGCTATTGCTATTTGCATTGTTCATCTATTATGAAAACAAAAATAAAGGTATTTTAAGCACATCTCATTTTGAGGGGGAAGAAGCTATTTGCAGCTACCTTTATATCTCTTTGAAATTTTTGTTATGTGATTAACACAAATTAAAAATAATCAGTTCACATCTATTTTTCCTGTTACAGAGAGAGAAAATAGTAAGGAAAGTTTCAGTGGGTAAAGTTATATGTGGAAGGGGTGGGTCTCAGTGGTGGGAGAAGAAAGAAAACAGTTGTGAGAGAAATGCTTGATTCCAAAGAAAGGAACAGATTGAACCCTAAGCTATCCCAGAGCTCTTAGAGGTCCCTAACCATTGAACTGCATATCATGCTACAACTATGTTGGAGAATGGCATTCACTTCCTATTCAACCATAACCCAACATGACTTGGTGAAATACGATAGGAATGATCAATAAGAATTCTGGAAGGGGAGGTGGAAAATTGTAGCTTTGAGTAAGAATAGGTAAACGCAGGTAGAAAGAAGCAGAAAATAATCTACTAAAGGCAAGAAGAACACTATCTTTTCTCCAAATAAAATCCTTACAACAGGAAAAGGAGAATTTGGGGATGTAGCATGCCAAAAATTCAATTGGGATCATCTGTGATTGGAATCCCAGATCATGATATGCTGAGAGCCACCCATTATAGTGAATATATCATTGCCAATAGCTGAGGGAAAATGGCTTCTGATAGGACTCTTAGTAGTCAGCTACTAGAAGATAAAGAACTTTATGCCCTAATACCAAAGGTCGGGGTTGTGTTTGTTGCATGTATTTATAGTGATCACAGCACCAGATTCTATGAATTCTGTACTGTTGGATGGAGATGAAATAATCTTCCAGAAAAAAGCAGGAAAGTGGATATGAATAATGCAAATTCTGAATTAAATCTGGCTTTCCATTTACATCAGTTCAATGTTAATACAGGTTTATACATTTTAATAAAAATAGATTTTTGCATTGTTAAAATTAATGCTTAACTGTAATACTACTCAAGTAGCTCCAAACTTATTGATTTCTATTTCATTACGGAAAATACTGTTTAAATCAAAGGTATTCTACTTTGATATTGGGCAGGCTTTAGTTAACCTGATTTTATCATTGTTTGAAAACTTTCCAATAAATTCTACTTTGATGAAGAACCTAATGTGTACAATATTTGAGTTAAAAGATTAAACCGGACAAAAAGTGTAATTTAAATGAAAAAATAACTTAATTAGCTAACTTTTACTTATTTATGCTATTAGGTGTTTAATATTTTACCATAATTTTTCTGTTTTCTCTATGTTAATATGGGAATATGATAATCAATTAAAAATAACTATGTAAAATAGTGCATTAACAGTAATATTCTTCTTTTTATATATTTGTATTTAACATTGTTTATAATCAGATTACAACTCATGAAGAAAAATAATATGTCTGCTTGGATATATTACTTGCTGTGTAACTAAAATGAAAAGCAAAATGCCCCAAAGTACTGGAAATGATTTTATTTTAAAATATTTTAGACTTGGCAACTAAAAATCTTATCAAATTTATCAGTTTGCCAAGGTGTTTAACTTCATTATTCTCAATAGATTATCTTGTTATTTCTAAAGAATTATTAGACATTCTGGCTCCAGATTTAGAAGTTCAAGTGTTGCCTTATACTTGAAAAGACAGCTTGTAATATGTAGGTAACAAAATGTTCTTTGGGGTAAAAAAAAAATCTGAATATATTTGGGATTTTAATCAATGGTGTTTAAGCAGGATTAGAGGAAACAGCTGGCTAAACAAACATTGAGCAGAGTGGATGCAATGGTATAAATTAATAATGCTGGTCTTTATTTATGGCATGAATGGAAGGTTTTGTGGAAATAAAATGTATTAACCATGGTCATCATGTGCCATCTAGTGGATATAAAAGCATTTTACTGCCATCTAATATACAGTGTTTACCAATAGTAAAGCAAGGTTCCCCCCCCCAAAAAAAAAATCTGTGAAAGAGCTAACATCTTCCATTCTTATTGTTGATGGGAGTGGCTAGAGAGGCAAATGGCTGCATCACTGCTGAAAAACATGAATGCCTTTGAAGATTATCTGTAGTTTGCCTAGACTACTTTCTAAAGGTTGTTCTCCTGGTGAATCAATTGCTTTGACAAAAGGAGTATAATTCTCCCCCCCCCCTCTCTCTCTCTCTCACACACACACACACACACAGGTTTAATCAGTAGATATTCATTTAGTTATTGGTTTTGTCTGGGGTCTTCTTTTAGATACATACATGCATGCATGCATGCATACATGCATACATACATGCATATATCAATACATACTGTATACAGATCTTTCTCAAGAACAGGTCTATCAGTGAGAGTGAATTTTAAAGATTGGTTTGAACTGAAAATGATAACCCAAGGAAATGTTGCATGTCTATGGCAGAGGTGATATTCAGCAGGTTCTGTCCAGTTCTGGACAATCGGTGGCTGAAATTTTGAATAGTTTGGAGAAGCGGTAAATACCACATCTGACTGGCCCCACCCCCATCTATTCTCTGCCTCCCGAATCCCAGCTGATCCGGAAGGAATGGAGATTTTGCAATAACCTTCCACTGGAGTGGAGAGGGAATGGAGATTTTACAGTATCCTTTTCATGCCATGGCCACCAAGCAACGCCCATCAAGCCACACCACGCCCACAGAACTGGTAGTAAAAAAATTTGAATCCCACCACTGGTCTATGGAGATTTTCAGTCATCCAAGTCCTTTTTTTAGTCCGGTTGCCTTTTGAAAAAGCACCTTTGGGTCATGGAGAATTTTGCATAATTTTCTTCTCCTTATTTTCTGTCTACTCTGCCAGAGTTGTAAGTGTTGGGTATTAGGTTTATTTAAGGGTCATCTTCCCATTAGATCATCACTTTGGATTTTTCAGCTAGCTCTTTTTTCATTATTTAGCTCCTCTTGTTTTTGATTCTTCTCCAAAGCAAATGTCACCCATCTCACTGTTATAGCAACTCTGAGTGGTTTACATATACAGTTGTACCTTAGTACTCAACATTAATTGGCTTTGGAAGGCACTATGGCTACAAAAAATGATAAGTATCAAACAATTTTTCCCATAAAAAATAGTGTAGTACATCATAAAAAATAGTGTAGTACAACACTGACAAGTTCTAGCTTGTGCATTGAGTACCAAACAAATGATGAATACCAGGACAAAATGTTCATATCAAAATGTGATGAGTACCAAATGTGATGAGTTTCAAAACAGTTCTCTACCCCATCAGCCACCCCTAATATAGCACACCCAAGACCAGGCAGCAGACCCAAGTTTTCAGGGTCTTCCAAAAGGCCAGGAGTGTGGGAACAAACCTCATCTTCAGCAGAAGAATATTCAAGAGTACAGGGAATACAGCAGAAAAGACTCTTCTCCTGGAACCAACCAACCAAAATTCTTTGGCAATGGGATTTGAAGTAAATAATGAAATAAGTGGTGTGGGCTAGTCCCATTGAACCAAGACTGCTCTTCAGATACCCTGGATCCTGTCATAAAGGGATTTAAAGGTAATATCCAACACAATGAAGCAAACGATCAACCAGTGCAGGTGGCATAACAGTGGTCTCATATGGTCTTCAAATCTGTGTGTGCCACAGCATATACCAACATACATGCATACACATACACACACATTTTCCCTTCCCTTCTTTATCATTATAGGGGATAAGATTGTAGTTGAATATTTGGAGAAACAAACAGAAACAAGTAAATCAACAAACATAAAAAAATGCTAGAAAGAGGGAAAATATTTTCAAGCACCCTGGATAATCTCCTGTAAGTGCTCTAGTTCTGGATTTTGTCAATCAAGTAATGATTTCAGCTTAATGACCAAAGACCTATTCTAGTTTCCCAGTTCTTATTTCTAATACATGGTCCAGGACCAATGCAATCATCCATACTGTTGTTTAATTCTCAAGCTTCTGAATTCCCTTAAGCACATTGTCAACTTATCCTTAATAAACAATCTTTAGAAGAGCAGGCAATGAAGGAAAGAAAATTAAAGATGTGAAGATTTTCAGCAGTTTGGAAAATATTCATCATGTAAATGTTGGAATAAGATAGTTGTCAACTTTCAACCATAACTGAGCCCAAGATTACAACCATAAGTTGTGTTGGCCATTAAGAGGGTCAGCACACAACCTTGCCCAATTTTATGACCTTTTCTGTGATGTAATTCAGTGAAGCACCATGGTTGTTAAGTGAATGTCATGGTCATTAATCAAATCCATTTGCTGCAATGGGATTTTTGCCAGATACTGGAAGTAAATCATATACATATAACTGTAGGATGCTGCAAAAAACTATAAATACAGACTGGTTGCTGAGGGCCCAAAATGTCACAATCATATCAGCATGGAGGGTGTTGGGTAACCATCAGAACTTCAAATCAGCTCATAACTAGTTCTGCAGATGTCCATTTTGAACCTTGACCAGTTGCTAAGCACCCAGTCATAATTTGAGGACTATTTGTAACATTTGACTACCGTAGCTTTATATTTATTCTCATCTTTCTCAGTCCTAATCCATTAGAAATAGATCTGTAATAGTTTTCTTTGAAATAGAGGAAACACAATAAGATATGTAAATAATGGCTTCCTTATTTGCTAATCAACAAACAGACTGTATTAAAGCCGTTAAAACCTGGCTGTGTCGGCAGGCCTGGGGTTGATGAGTTCCCTCCCCCTCTCGATTTGTGTGTCTGTTGGTTACTTTTAAATGCTTGTATTTGTAGTTTTTGTATTTCCCCTCCCCCCCTTGGGTTTGTGAGCCGCCCTAAGTCCCATTGGGAATAGGGCAGCATATAAATAAAATGAAACCTAAACCTAAAGTATATGAAAATATAATCTATTTTGGTCTATTGTTTAGGACACCAGGCTAGAAAGCAGGTGATTATGAATTCTAGACTTGCCTTTGCTATGAAAACAGGGTTGTGTAACCTTGGGCCAGTCACTCTCTTTCAGCCAATTCACCTCCCAAAGTTGTTATTGGGAAAATAGGATGAATAAGGAAAGTAGATATGTTCAACCACCTTGAGTTGTTTATAAAAAATAGTAACAGCAGGATAAAAATAAATAAATAAAATGATTCTCTGTTGGTAGTTTTGTATGCCATCTGCTTTCCTGAATACCTTCAACTGCACAATGCCATGCAGGTAGCCTGTGACTTACAAACTGGTCATTTAGCAAATCTTTGAAGTCATGAACTAGCTGCAAACCAAGAGTTATGACCTGGTTTCAAAGTTCCAATGGTTGATTCTTCCATGGTCAGTTGACCACATTTCAAGTGCTCTGCAACATGGGTGTGTTTATGCTGCATTTTATGATGATTTCGTTGAATACTGGAAATTACTTCTAGTTTTTGAGAAATCCCCACAATAGCAAATAATGTATCCAGTTAATGACTGTGGTGTTCACTTAAACATCCTGGCATTCATTTTGAGACTACTGTGGTTTTTTAATGACTAACTCAAAAAAGGTAGTAAAATCAGGGTTGTCACTTGACCAGCCTAATTTATAATTCTCACAGTATATTACTTTAATGGGCAGACTCCATTATGTCAAGGACTACTTCTAGTAGTTAGAGTATAACAGGCAAAAATTCCTAATATTTCAGGAACACTCTAGGAATTCCACTTTAAGAGACCTTCAAGTTTGATTGCCATTTTTGCAAATCCTAGTATCTCTTTCTGTGCTTGTGTCTTTACGTTTAGCAGATATACGGACAACTTCATGACGTTTTGTTGGCAACAATTCTCAGGTGCCTTCCTTCTTTGTGGGGCTGAAAAAGGACAATTTGGCATAGACAGGTATCTGGCTTCCATGCCTTAAGCAGGATTAAAACTCAGCATCCTAACCCCTTTATAAAATGGTCTCTCATACATGCATCAGCTTAGGTAGATAATTGAATAGAAATGAAATTGAAAACAGATTTGTCTATTTCCACCTCTTCTTTGGCAGAGATTTTGCTAGTGGTTGACTGGTTGGTTGATTGGTTGGTTGGTTGATTTGTTTTTGTGCCATCTCCCCCCCCCCCCTCAAAAGAGGGAAATTGTAAAGCAGTCACATTAAGCAAAGAAGGAAAGTTTTAAAAAGGAAAAAAGGAGTCGTTTTGACCTGCAAGATCATGAATTATCTACAAATTCCATCATAGCAATAGAAAATGTTAGCTTTTCAGCTTAGCCAAAACAATCAATAGCATATGATCAACCTAATCTGGAGAACTGGCATGAAGTTTCATGTCAAAGTGCCCTTATAACAGAGTGGATATCTTGAAGATAATCCAATAAACTGAAGCAGACAAACATTTAAAAGAAACCAAACAAATTGTCAATCTAAAGGCCATTCAGAAGAATTGGAACATATGTTTTCTTTAACACGACAGAACCTTGGGAAATATTCTAACAGTCTAATGTTAATGGCCGAAACAAGCAAAATTTTCCTCTTAAAAGAAAAGTGGAATTTGCAAATTGATACTGTGTTGTATAAAATGTCTCTGCAGATGATAGAACTGCAGGCTTTATGGGAGAGACCACAGATCAAATTTAACAAGCTGGCAGCTGTAGAAGTCTGTACATGAGTTCATACTTGAATGTCTAACTTATCACAATAGAAATCTTCTGTAGAGATAGAAAATTATAAAAGCAGTGTTACACTGCTGTAATGTAAATCTTGCCCCCTTTGTACCTACATTGTTAATACATTATATGAAAGGGATAGAGTTTGTGTTATTATGGTGCAATATTGTGGATACCTCAGTGCAGAGTTAAAAGGACTGAGAGTGTATGGGATTGTATTATTTTTTCTTGAATATAAAGGTGAAGTTAATCCTAAGAAAAATATTTTAAATGTGAGGTGCCAAAATGAACTAAACAAACTAAGCATTTGTCCAATTTAGGCTGTTTTGAACTGATTTTTTATAAAGTATCATGCAATTCTTGTCAAACATTTCCCAGTGCTTATATTTCCCAGTATTATTATGTAAATTACACTAGATTGATTGTCACATAGACAATACAGTACATACATTTTAGGAGTTGCCTTTCTGAACATTTAGTAATATAATTTTAGTGTATATATTTCTAATGTGCTATTAATCTTTCCAGACTGAGGTATATATGAATAGGTGTATTTCTTTTCTTCATCTGTGATTGAAAAACAATTTCTCTTCGTAATGATAGCTGGTGGCTCATTAAACACATAGTATTATGTAGCAGAATCAAAACTATTGAAGCAGAAGACTGTTACAAGATACTTGCCATGTACGTGTAAAGTAAATGCCAACTTAATATTTTAACTCATTGCAATGGTCTATTATCTTGCTACAGTATTCCATTAGCAATGTTGCTTGATTATTTTAAAAGTTTACGCAACACCATAATGGCAATAGAGAAGATAGATAGTGGGGTAAGATTAGCTAAACAATATAACAATGTTTTTAGTTGGGAGCATATCGCTAACATGGTGAAAGAAGAGAAATATTTAATAAATGTTTGAAAATATGGGATTAATTGATATACACAGTAAACCTGGATGTTACTAAAATGGTTCAAGTAACAACAACATAAACAGGTTTAAATATATAGTTCTAACATGGAAGTCTTTTGGATGTTTTTTCTTATATGAATTAATTGAATAATGATTGTTTGGTCTTTTAAATTAATCTGTTTAGTGGTTATAGTCTTCCCAAATGGATTTATTGGAATATAGTTTCCTTCATTCAGTAGTGGATGAATTGGAAGTGGGCTATTAGAAAGATGATAATATTTACTGTCCATGACAATGCAAATTGAATGAAAAATTTTATGGGTTTAAAAGTAATGCCTAACAGAAATGCCCAATCCATCTGGAAAGCTAGTTTGTGTAAAAAATATTTGTCTCTACTTATTAATTGTAGTATATCAGAATTCTTACTTTGGAATAATAATAGTCTTCAAATAAGAGAGCAATTTATTATGAAGGCGTAATTCAATAGAACTCCACTGAGTTTCATTTAAGCATTTTTGTAATAGGAGAAGGTGGAGTGGGAAATCTTAAGGATTTAGATTAACACGTAAGGATATAGAAAGCTATATTGAAAGAGATTTTTGCTCCACATCTTATTCGTTTATGATAGCATTCTTTAGAATTTGTGGGGAAGGTCTTTTCCAGGCTTAACCGGAGAGATTTGGAACCTTATGCATGCTGTGAACTTGATATGAAGAAACACTTAATGCCAAATTCATATGCTTTGCATTGCAATTCTGCTTTTCATCTTATGTAGTATATTTACATGTTTAACAAAGTAGGTTTATGTATGCTTATATATACATACTGTAATGCATCAACAGATTATTCTGAATGTAGCGCTTGTTATTGCTTTTCTCCTAAAGCCTATTGTTTAAGGCTGCATTATCTTGCTGGCTTATGGTTCTTTGCACGCTAACCATAATTTCCCATTGATTCACAACTGGTACCTCATTGTTTGCATGGATAGAAGCTGGTACCGATTGTTACTGCTTTGAAGCTCATTTTCAAAAAGAAATGCACACTACAATGCAAAGCTATTTATTTAAACATATCTACAGCATGAATTACTATTTTAGTTTTTGTATTATGTTTCTTGGGAATTAAACATAACTAGGTACAATGTTTTCCAACATATAATACATTTAAAATTATATGAAAGGCAATAAGCTTTTACAAAATAGGCTATAAAGACAATTAAAGTTTATAAACATAAGCATTTGTTTGCAGAAGGATACAGAATATATTGTTGAAAGTTAGTTTAAAAATGAAATCATGTTAAACTTTTTCAGGATGCACAATTCACAGAAGAAAAAAGGCAACCCTACCAAATTTCTTGGGATCTTTAAACAAAGGTCTGCATTGTACATTTCTTTGGGTTGAGAAGTGAAATGTCAACTGTACATTTTAATGTAATAGAATATGGGAATTAATCAAAGCCCAGGAAAAGTGTCATCTTTATTGTACTAAATTAGCTGAATCGAAACTAGCTCTTTGTCCTGCTCCAACCATTCAGAGACTGAATGTGATCCTTAGTCCTATAAAAGGCTCTGCAAAACTGCTTTGATATATCTGATTACTTTTCTGATAAGCCAAATTAATATTTCATTTATCTACTTACACGCTTAGGTTTCTATTGTGTTCAATTCAACAAGGTTCTAATTAATTTGCAGCAACTAACAGAACGCAGGGTTAAAAGCAGAATAAAACCGCAAGTCCCAAAGAGTCATCAACCTGCTGTATCAATATTTGGGGCAGAATAATGCTAATTTATCATAACATGATCTTCTGCAGCAGCACCTGTCATTACAGTACAACTCGATACAATTTGTCTCTCATCAGCCAAATCCAAGCCAGCCTGGAAGGAAGGGAACTGCTGTAAGACCACTCCCCCTTTCCAGCTTCCCATCCTTACAGCCAGCCCACGCAACCATGGTTCATAGCATTTCAGAAAACTGAGTGACCCAACAGATCCAGGAATTCCCACTCTACTTGCCTAAGCAAATTACTTGCTGCACTGTATTTAAAAGCAGAATATAACATCTGATTCTTGGGCATATTACAATTATTTGTGGAGGGTTATTTAATTTCAAAAGTTGGTCAGGTGTGGCAAAAAGACTTCTGTTGCTAAGTTGGCCTCTCTTTTTGGCTAAGGCTATTTTTGTCACTGATGATTTCTTGTCAAGGATATCAGTTTTCCAGGTTTATTAGGAATCCAATGGTTGAATGACACCAAAATAGCCATTTTTATATTCAGTATTATTTTTAAAGATGTATGCATGTAGCAGCACATTTATCAAGCAGATTATATTTCTCATCCACCCATTGTTATCATGCACATGACTTTGTCTGGATTACATATAAACAATTATATAATAATATAAGCAGCTGTGTAAGCAATTAGCAACAATAAAACTAGCATTTTTTTCATGAATAAACTTATACACTTGAAATATTTAAATGGAAAACATCAGAAAGAATAGCTGAATGGTAATGTCATACCCTGGCTCTGTTCATAGCTGCATTATTTAAAAAGTAATAAAGTGTTTATTGTACTGCCACCAAGTGGTGTGCTCTTTCATTTCATGAATTAAAAAGCAAAAATCCATACTAAATTATGGTGATATATGCTCTGTAGTGGGAAAAACTTTCCAACAATTTAGATTATTATAATAACTGAGATTTTTATTTGTAGTTCTAATTCTTAAAATAATAAAATTCCTCCTTCTCTGTGAGGAGTATTTCAGTATCTCAGTATTTTATTAAAAATTACACTAGATATAGAGATACATTCCATTTTGCAGCTACTAATAGCAATAGCACCTAGACTCATATACCACTTCACAGTGTTTTACAGTGTTCTAAGCAGTTTACAGAGTCAGCATATTGCCCCCAACAATCTGGGTGCTCATTTTATGCACCTCAGATGGATGGAAGGCTGAGTCAACCTTGAACCTGGTAAGATTCAATCTGCCAAACTTCTGGCAGCTGGTGATCAGCAGACGTAGCCTGTAGTACTGCACTCTAAACACTGCGCCATCATGACTAGGATTGTTGGCTGAGCAGATACAAAAATACCCAGGGAAATGGTTAAAGCCTGAATAACAGTCCCTTGTCAGGCAACAGGAGGGCTGATTTACTACCAGTTTATCAGGTATTCAGGAGCCAAGAACTTGGCAGCACAAGGAACAATGGCCAATTACTTAATAGTCAGTCATCAACACCCCAAACAACTAAAAAGCCACACATAGTCGGGCATACATAAGTACTATGCATAGAGTAGCTCAAAGCACACATTCATGTATGAGAGAAGTTTTCTGAAGTTGGGCTCCAGCACGAATCCAAATGTTCGAAAGACTAAATCTCTGGTCTCAGTGACTGACCCAGATTGGATCCTGTAACATTATCCTGGGACCCATATTTTTCCCTTCTTCTGGTTTTAGTTTTCTATTATTGAGTTCTAGCTGGTTTAGCAGTATTGCTTTAGTGCTGTCAGTATTCCTTTAAGGCCAATAGGTGTTCTTGATAGTATTTCTGCATCAGTTGAACAGAGATGTGTCTTCCAGAATGTTTTAGGAAGGAAAAATTAATGATAAAGGGATGACCCACAATGGAGTTTCAATGGCAATAATGGGATGGACTGGGGGTGGAAATGGGGGTTACATCTTGCTTTCAGTAAAGTTCCTTCATGTAGAATATATAAATAAATAAAGGGAGACTAGTATAGATCTATTTCAAGCTATTTAGCTCTCATCAGCTAGCCATACCCTTACTGGGAATCGAACCTGTGCTGTATTGCATCCTAGGCAGATGTGTTAACCACCAAGCCACAGAGCTCGACTCCTTATCAGCTGTGCCGGGGTGAAAGGTATTTATTTTAGAGTTACAACCCCCGGTATGCCCAAATATGGGAGGAAGATCACTTCCATTTTCTGTCCTTTACCCATTCACCGGTTCGGGTGAACCTGTAGTGGTAATTTGGCCTTGGTCACAGAAACAGCAGTGACCCAGGCTGGCCAAGCCCCTGAACTGATTCCCTGGTCACCACTGCCATTGCCATCATGTTTTTTAGTAGTTTTTCATGTTCCTTGTGCATGCACAGAACAATTTACAGTGAACTGCGCGTCTGGCGCACGCACGAAGTGAACCAGTACCAATGCCAGTAGGAACCCACCCCTGGACACAAGCTCCTACTGTTTGAGGACAGCCATAGGTATTGATGCAGAAAAAAGGGACTCCAGAAACCAAGACCAAATTGTTTTTAACAGCCTCTGGAGTGATTAGTTATTTTCCTGAGGCTTTCTCTGGTCTTAGTTGAGCAACTTGATATCTGTCACTGGTGTCCCTATTAGCATATTTTCCATAGTTTGGCTATGGCATCTGCTTTCAACAGAGATGTCTGTGTAGAATTCCTGAAAGTATGCCTTCCAGGCCCCGTGTCCTGTGGATGAACTATTGCTTTGTGAGCTCAATGTGATATGTCAGAATGAGTCTGAGTCATTGGATTTTACTGCCTGAATGAGTTATGTCTAGTTATCTTTTATGGCTTCCTTTTTCTTGCATGCTAGCGGTTGTTTGTAGTATCTCTTCTGGAGGAGGTACAGTGCAACTGTCTGTATAATATTGGATACATATAAGCCTGGTAAGTAGTAGCAAGAGCCTTTTTTTGGCATTAACAAAGTCCTTGAGAAAATGACTTGGAATGATACTGTTGTTGCCTGAAGGATGTACTGTTATTACCGGTTATGTGCAGGTGTAGCTCTTGAGTAAAGGTGTTACAGTTTTCCAAGAGTCTATCAGAAGATACAGCTAATCACTCTCAACTAAAATATGGTAGAAATATGGTAAGTAGAAGAAAATGTAATTGGAGTTCAGAGTTAGCTATTGACACCAGATTACAGACAGGTGCATTGTGAACCCAATGGGCCCAAGTTCAAGTTTCCCCTCCCTGGCCCCAAAGGTTATACTTGTTGTGGGGAAAGAATGGAAGAGAGAACGCTAGGTACCCTTCCTTAGGCTCCAAAAGGGAAAACAGGAAATACATGTGACAAATAAATAAATAAATAATAGTCTAAAGCAGTGGTCTCCAACCTTGGCAACTTTAAGTCCTGTGGACTTCAACTCCCAGAGTTCCTCAGCCAGCTTTGCTGGCTGAGGAACTCTGGGAGTTGAAGTCCACAGGTCTTAAAGTTGCCAAGGTTGGAGACCACTGGTCTAAAGGGTTAGATATATTTTAATAATTTAAAGAAATATCATCTTTAAAGGAAAGCAAATGTATTTAAAAACAGTAGCATAGTAGACCTTTTCTAGGTTGAAGAATATGGGAAGCTGTTATTTTATTTGGAGATATTTCATGGATCAGACCAAAAGCTTAAGCAATATACAAGCATATCAATCATGAAGCAAGTTGGATAAAATATAGAACCATTGTTATTGCTAAAAATAATTGGTGTAATTATTACTTGCTAAAAATAATCATCAGGTGCTACCATTGACAAATTAAGAAGTGTTACATTTTAGATCCAGTGAGCAGCAATAGCAGTAGCAATAGCAGTAGACTTATATACCGCTTCATAGGCCTTTCAGGCCTCTCTAAGCGGTTTACAGAGAGTCAGCATATTGCCCCCAACAATCTGGGTCCTTATTTTACCCACCTCGGAAGGATGGAAGGCTGAGTCAACCCTGAGCCGGTGAGATTTGAACCGCTGACCTGCTGATCTAGCAGTAGCCTGCAGTGCTGCATTTAACCACTGCGCCACCTTGGCTCTCAGAAGACTGGGAATTCTGTAAATATCCATTGGGATAGAGTGAGTTTCTGAAATGATGAGTTGCAAATCACAGCTCTACCAAATAGTAAAGTAAAATATTTATTTATTACTCTTCCGTCTTCTACTTTTCCACCATCCAGTTTATCTCTGTCCTTGAACAAAGAAACCTGCTCGACAATCAGAGCATTAGTATTTCGTATATTATTATTAACATGCTCCGGTGTTACACATTCTACTCCCCTTCCACACCTGAAAACTTGGACATGGGCATAGGCAGCATATGACTCATCTGGCCTGCTAGTGGGAGTTTGGAGAGGAGCCTGAGGGAGAGAAGGTGTTAAGATAGGTGGGGCTTCTGTGGGGCAAACCTGAGGAAGAGAAGTGGATAGGATAAGGGAGGATTCTGTGGGGCCAGGCTGAGGGAGAGAAGGGGAGGGGAGAGGTCAATGGTAACTACTCATTAATTTTCAAGCTCTAAGTGTTGATTTATCAGGCCTGATCACATACATTCATAGCAGAGCATAGGTATTCAGCTAGTATCATCATCAATTCAAGCACAAAATAATAAAAGACTGAAAAATAATGAGTTCCAATATTGAAAAGAAAAAAATATGGAAAATATGTAAACCTCAGCTTTTGCATTTTTCAATCCCTTAATAATGTAATACCTCTGTTCTGTGTCATGCAGCAAGGAGGAAAGAGAGAGAAAGTAACATTTCTTTAAGTGAAAATTGATTCATAATACCTAGAAAGCTCTTTTTGATTGTAGATTTTGGCTTTACAAGGGTATTAAGTGATAAACAATAACTTCAACATGATGATACATATGCCATATTTTTCAGAGTATAGGACGCACTGGAGTATAAGACGCTCCAGAGTATAAGACGCACCAAGGTTTTGAAGAGGCAATTTTTTTTAAAAAAAGTAGGTAGGTAAATAGAGGCATAGAGAGGGAGAGAAAAAGAGAAAAATACTGTAGGTAGCAGTGGTGGCTTCTGGATTGGAATGGGCCTAACGGCATCCACATGGATGCACCAGTGCACGCATGTGTCTTAGCGCCTCCACGACCCTACAGCTGCTCAGTGGAGCGGCGCGCAAGTGCTGTACGTGCCATGCACATGCATGGAAGCGCTGAAGACTTTAAAGACCGGTAAGGAGCTTGGGCGGGTGGTTCCTCCAGAACCTATCCAATGCTCCAAGCAGGCTCCAGTACACCCATACTGGGGCGTACCACCTGCAACCCACCACTGGTAGGTAGTAGGAAAAGAGAGAGAAAGAGACTAGTTAAATAGATAAAGGGATAGATAAAGAGAGAGAGAAATATATATAGAGAGAAATACAGTAGGTATGTAGGGGAAGAGAGACTGTGTGTAGGTAGGTAGGTAGAGGGATAGAGAGAGAGAAAGAGAAAGAGAGAAATACAGTAGATGGGAGAGAGAGAGTAGGTAGGTACATAGGTAGATAGAGAGGGAGAGGAAGAGAGAGAGTAGGTAGGTAGGTAGGTGGATGGAGAGAGAGAGAGAGAGAGAGAGAGAGAGAGAGAGAGTAGGTAGGGAGAGAGAAAGAGACTAGGTAGGTAGGTAGATGTTTCCAGGTGTATTTATCCATGTGCTGGAGAAGGAAATCGCTGATAATCTGCACCATATAGGTCTTTGTTTCTGCTGGCACAGTGCTTGATCAATGTAATTCTCATCAATCAGTGAAAGAGCTTTCCAAAAGGAAAAAAAAAAGTTTTTATACTCTGCAATCCTTCCAAAAACGTCCCATTTTTTGCAAGAATGGGCCTGTTGTTTTTTTTCAAAGAAATTGCATAATAGCCTTGCGGGGGGGGCTTGCAGAGTACTCCTGGGGTCTCGGGGGCAGAAAGGAGCACAAAATGGCCCATTTTTCACAAAAACAGACCCATTTTTTGTCAAAAAAATTGCATGCAGAGCCTTATGGAGGCTTATAGAGTGCTGCTGGGGACTGGGGGGGGGGCAAAAATGGGTCATTTTTTGCTCATTTCTGCCCTCCCCAGCCCCCAGGAGCTCTCTAAATGACTTGGTGTAGCTTCTTAGCTCAAAATAATTATTTGAATAAATGGACAGTTCTAATGTTTCTCTTGCCAACACCTCCTTTGATATTGATGAAATACATACAACATTATCATAAATTGAAGGACTAAAAGGTCAAGCTTTCCTGTAAATTAACTATCAGCAGTATGGTGGTTGGATTTTTTATTGAGTAGTATTTGAAATGCAGGGGATTTTTATCTGGCCCTGCCTGATGATTTAGTTTATGCAATTAAAAGTTTTAAAGCAGAAATTGCTTTATCACCAAGTAATGAGAAAATACTTGCATTGCTAAGAGGTCTGTGACAGTGGTGGGATTTAATTTTTTTTATTACTGGTTCTGTGGGCATGGCTTTGTGGACATGGTGTGGCTTTCTGAGGGAAAGGATACTACAAAATCCCCATTCCATCCCCACCCCACTAAACTTCTTTCCAGTTCCATTCTCCTGTTCAGGGCAACAAAAGAAGATCAGCTGGGAGGCTGGGAGGCAGCAGGGGCGGGCCAGCCTATTTGCCAGTTCTCCAAACTACTCAAAAAATCCGCTACCTGTTTTCTAGAACCTGTCAGAACTGGCTGAATACCACGTCTGGTCTGTGATAACAAAATTTTTAAAATGTAGGTGTGAAATCAGCACACATATATTAATCATAAAGCTACCTTCCCAATCTTTGCTCTCCATGGGCAAAGATTGCACTTCAGATTTCTGGAGAATGCCAAATGGGGAATGCTATTTTAGAGCAATAATGTAACAGAATCACCTAGAAAACGGGTGTCAAACTCACGGCATCATGTTGCCTTCATGTGATGTTTTGCAATGCCCTTCACCGAACTGGGGTGGGCATGGCCTGCATGTGACACATCCAGTCCATGGACTAGCAATTTGACACCCCTGATCTAGAACTAATCAATTTCTTTTATTTTATAATTTATAACTAACATTATTATTTTTGTTGCAGTAACCCAATGTGTTCTGCATGTGTGTGTGGTTTTTTTTTAAAGATCTATTTCACTATTAGATGCATTTTAGTAATAACTATCCTTTTCATATGGGCTGTCTAGAAGAAATTCATCAGTGTACCAAGCAAACTGGTGGATGATTATTTTGGCATCGGGCCAGCATTGTAATTAATTTTGTAATTCATAGATCCTGGTACTTGCATTAAATAAATGTATGAGTGGTTTGATGAATGCAACTGGAATTTGTAAGAATTCAACATGCCTACAATTTATTTTTGACTAACTGGACTAATAGGAGGCAGTTTGATACAGAAGTTGAGGCACGGATTAGATATTGAGCAATCAGATTACTAATCCCATTTTAGGCATACTGCCAACTAGGTGACCCTAGACCAGTCACTCTCTTTTAGCCATAAGAAGGAAGCAATATAAACCATTAAAGAAAATCACATGCCAAGAAAACTGCAGGGACTTGTCCAACAGTCACTAGGAGTCATTAACAGATTAACAGAGTTGGAAGGGACCTTGCAGGTCATCTAGTGCAACCCCCTGCCCAAGCAGGAGACTCTACATCTGCCTCTACCTAGGATCGAACTCACATTCGCCTGATTGTGAAGTGAGAGCTCCACCTCTAGGCAGTCGACACTGACTCTAAGTCATGCATACACAACAAACCAAACATGCACTAGCAGTAAACTTGTGAGTGATCTTCTTCATGTACACTGATAATTACTTTCATATTTATCATTATCCAATGTTTGCAAATTTGTTTGTTTGTGTATTGGCTTTGGGCATAACATGGAACCATGACTGCTTTTAAATCTTGATTCAAATCTGGCATAAACAAAAAGCTACAATTTCAAGTTTCAGACCACAGCTTGGGTTCAATATTTTACAGAGCAATCCTAGCTAGCAAGATCATTTCATAACCTTTCTGAATCAAGGCTTCGTTAGTTCAAAGCTGCTATTTTTTCTTAGGAAAGTTGAGGCTGGATGCTTCACTATACCTTAAAATAATAGTTAAATTTCTGGAAAGTGTCTTTTTCTGACTTAATTTGGGAAACATTACATGATTTGTCATTTTGGATTTTTTCCAATACTATGATTGTACTGTTGATGACTTATTGTCAATTAACTTTTCTGTATACATAATCAAAGAATTTCAAATATTAAAGTCAAAAAACATAACTAAGCATGACATTCTACATGCTTTCTGTATTACAGTCTTTAAATAAGAATTAGTAGACTAAATAGCTCAAGGACTGATTCTCAAAGCCCCAATTAAAAGTTAATTAACTTACATAACCTAAATGACAATGCTATGCAACAGGAACAAATCATTTTCCTGGCTTGATTTACTTTAAACTGAAAACTCCACTTGATTATTTTAAGTATTCCTAGATGAATAGTAGAGTACGAATATAATTAGCAATTTGTTTCTATTATTCTTATTCTTCCTTAAGAATATTCTGTTAAGAGTACTTCTTTCTCAAACAATCTAGAAGATTCCTTAAAATAATGATTATTTTTGTATCAAGTTCTTTCTTCCTATGGTTCAGAGAGTGATTGACCCAAAGTCACCTACCTGTCTTCCTTGGTTTCCAGCTTCCAGTCCAAGACATTAATAATTAAACTGAAACATTGGTTTCAAACATCATAATGTAGACATTATCTTTGTGCACAGTGATGCAAGTAACAAAGAAAACATAGAACAAGGACAAAGAATTAAGGACATGAGCTAGGTTTGAAGAATTTCCTCATTAATATAATTTATCTAAAAATATGTTTATAGTTTTTTTTTATTGCAAGCTGCCCAGAGTCACTTAGTTGAATAGAATAGAAGAATAGAATAACAGAGTTGGAAGGGACCTTGGAGGTCTTCTTGTCCAAACCCCTGCCTAGGTAGGAAACCCTACACCACTTCAGACAAATGATTATCCAACATCTTAAAAACTTCAAGTGTTGGAGCATTCACACCTTCTGGAGGCAAGTTGTTCCACTGATTAATTGTTCTAACTGTCAGGAAATTTCTCCTTAGTTCTAGGTTGCTTCTCTCCTGGATTAGTTTCCACCCATTGCTTCTTATCCTGTCCTCAGCTGCTTTGGAGAATAGTTTGACTCCCTCTTCTTTGTGGCAACCCCTGAGATATTGGAACACTGTTTTCATGTCTTCTCTAGTCTTTCTTTTCATCAAACTAGACATACACAGTTCATGTAACCGTTATTCATATGTTTTAGCCTTCGGTCCCTAAAGGGGCCTAATATGTTTTAGCCTTCAGTCCCTAAAGGGGCCTAATTTTCTTTGTTATCTCTCGGCACTCTTTCTAAAGTCCCAACATCTTTTTTATATCATGGTGACCAAAATTGAATGCAGCATTCAAAGTGTGGCCTTACCAAGGCATTACAAATAGGTATTAACACTTCACATGATCTTGATTTTGTTTATGCAGCCTAGAACTGTGTTGGCTTTTTTGGCAGCTGCTGCACACTGCTGGATCACTCAGTTGAGGTGGACAGTATAGAAATGTGATAAATAAATAAATAAATAAATAAATAAATAATGATAAATTGCTGCTGAGCTAGCAATTAAATGGTAAAACCTTTAATGGACATTTTATAAACAGGATATGAAAATGTGATGGCAAAAAATATTTAATTCTCTTCATGTTAAGATTATTTCTTTTAATAAAATCTATTTTAGGAAAAATAAAAATAGCTTCATTGGCAAGGACAAAGTCTTTTTCCCCCCTTTAAAACAAATTTGTTTGCCATTTATCATTTATGAATTACTGTATGTGACAGAGGAAGAAGAAAATATAAAAATGTTGACTGAAGATCAAAAGTACAAGGATTTCCCCATTTTGACATTGTATGTATAGCTGTGGTCTTCAACATCCTGAATAGCTAGTTCTTCTACTTTGAATTCAGCATATCAGCTGGCATATACATTGGAAATTGTATTCTTAGGCATGGCTAATTCATGCGGAGCTGCATTACAGTCTGCTTGCATTTTGTGAGCAATTTTGCTCAGGGTTAGGTTGTAATATGTAATAATCCCTTTTGCTTAGTGCAAACCCTTCCCTGCCTCTCATATAACTAATTTCTTCTTTATATTTGGAACTGACACCTTGCTGAGTTGGTGTCATCACATGTGCTAATTTTGAAAGGCTCTTGCTGCAGCTGAGACAAAAACAATGTTAAAGTACAAATGGAACGAAAATATATAATTACAGTAGCAGCCTCCAAATCAATGTTGGCTAGTACATAGGAAGGCAATCTGATGTTTGAAAGCTATATATCAGGGACCCCAATCCTCTGTTAGGAACCGGGCCACAGAACTGGAGGTGAGCAGTGGGTGAGTGAACAAAGCTTCATCTGTATTTGCAGCCACACCCCATCTCTAGCATTACCACCTCAAGCTCAATCTCCACTCATCAGCCATTACATTTTCATAGGAGCAAAAACACTACTGTAAACTATGGGAGGGATCTAGGTTGTAGGCTCCTCTTCCCCCTTCCGGATCCATGGAAAAATTGTCTTCCACGAAACCAGCCATTGGTACCAAAAAAGGTTGGGGACCGCTACTATTTGTGTTTCTAGTCCTAGTTTCAAATGTTGTTTCCCATAATCAGATCAGACTTCTAAAAAACAATCACCGTTTTTTCCTTGGCAACCTAAAAGAAAGATCACTCAGAAAGAGAAAAAAGAAAAACGATAATGTGACATTTAATACAATACAATACAATGGCAGAGTTGGAAGGGACCTTGGAGGTCTTCTAGTCCAACCTCCTGCCTAGGCAGGAAACCCTATACCGTTTTAGACAAATGGCTATCCAACATCTTTGACTGTGGTTGCTTTAACCACAACCATCATTGACACTCATAATCTTTTACTGACAGAATACTCTTAAAATATTTTTTAAAGGTTTGAAAAATATTAAAGGCTTCTCTCAATGCTGAGGTAGTAGAAAATGGGTTGCATTTACTAGGATGTTATGCACCTGCATAAAATATGCAATTTCATCTTTTTTATCGATGGGAAGATGACTAAACAACATAGAGGAAATATAGGATGGGATGGGTCATAGGTAAACATTTGTGATGAACTACTAGGGGAAGTGCTTCTGCTGATGATCAGCAGTGTGTTGATGTAATGATAAAAAGAAAAGGAAGTACTATGGTAATGTTTGCAGGGTATTTCAGATTTTTTGAAATGAATTGTTCTAATGCAGGGTTGTCAAACTCAATTTCATTGTGGGTCGCATAAGGGTTGTGTTTGATCTTGGAGGGCTGGGAGGGGGTGTGGCCAATGGCCACGACCATGGTGGGCATGGCCAACTCAACATCACTCATATCAGGGACACCTGTGATGGCCAAGTGCTTAAGGCAGGATTTCCCTGAAACCCTCCTTCACTCTCATTATAATGTCCTTCCTCCCTCCCTCCCTCCCTCCCTCCATTCCTTCCTTCCCTCCGTCATTTTCTTCTTTTTCCTTCCCTCTTCACTCCTTTCGTCTTCCTTCCACTTTTTCCTTATTTTTCCTTCCCTGCTCTCTTCCCATCTTTCCTTAGTTTTCTTTCCTCTTCCCCTTTTTCCTTGACTGCCCCTTCTTACATGCTGAAATGCAAAGGAGGGAAAAATCTCCTTTTGTTTTGTTTTTAGTTTGTTTTGATAGCCATCTGCCAACAAAAACAGATCTCAGGTGTGTGTGTTCAATACCTGATCATGTTTGATGCTATACTGGTGCAGCTGGAGCATCATGCAATACCTGATTATGTATGATGCTAGACTGTTCCATTATTTCACTGCTGAAGAAAATGATATAAAAATATCCATCTTACCTGAAAGGAGTTTTGGGTTTTTTTAAGTTAAATATACCATTACACTCAGAAATGGAGGTTAGCGACCTTCTTGTCCATCAGTTTCAGTTGCTTTCTATAAGTTCTGACCTCTGTGCTTTGTATTAAGCTAATAGATACTATGATCAAGAAGCAAATGGAATGAAAAAAAGTTTTGGGTAGTGCTCAATTTATTTCCCCTTCTGTGCTTGAAGATAGAAAAGTGACAGCCTCCAGAAAAGGAAATGTAGCAATCAATATGATCACTGTTGAAGAAAAGGCACCTATTTTGTCCTGAAATTGGGGGGGGGGCATAACAATATGGCCACTTGACAATAAAATCCAACACTAAGAAGTGTTTGCTTCCATATGTCAGCATGGTTTCCATATTTAAAAATGCCAATATCATAACAAAAGGCTACCTCATAAACTATAGTTAAGGCCTGTGTATTCTGAATACATAAAGCTATTTAGTGTAATTGCATAGCTCTGTGTCTTTATTTACTTCCTTAATTATTTAGGATTGTTATCAAAATACCTGTGCTTACTATTGTTGGCTTACCCTGCCTACTGCTTTGTGTAGACACCTCTACCTAAATTACCTGGAAACAGCACTCATTTCAATGAGTAAAATTCATTTTAACCAACGAAGCTTTGAAATAAATCCATAAACATTTCTATTCAAAAATGACTTCTACCAATGATTCTGGATCCTCCCTTCTAGTACATGTATAAAGAGTGATCTATAAACTGAATTCTTCCAGGAAATGATGTAGATATTTACCAGATTGATCTGAGTTAAACACAACTATACTGGTTTTACTGCTTTATGAAATGTAGCCATTAACATCCAAGGCATTTTGGTGGATTTTGGAAATCATCCTTAAAATCCATCTGTTAGAAATCACTTGTTCCAGCAGGAATTTCCTCCCTCTCTCACCCTTCTGCCTTCTTTCTCTCTCTCTTACATATATTATACCTTCCTGTATATGCTTGTTCTTGTGGACCTTTTCAGCTTCCAGTGGTTAATTTCTATTCACCCAAGGTGAGACATTCAATTATTATAATATCTGCATTTTTCCTATTGATGGATATACAATAAAGAATAAGACTCTAATGCCTTGACTTGCTGAAGAAACATATTGACATAAGTTTCTAATTTTGTTCATTATATGTTGCATAATCATAAATAAAATATCCTTGAGAAATAAGCAATATTGTTCTCATCTCAACTTCACTAAAGCGTTGCTGCCTTCAAAATACTTTCAGAGTCTTAAGAGTATATACCTATATACAATGCATACAAGTAAATAGACATAAACATACAATGCATACAAGTAAGCAGCCTGAAAGCATATGCATATCCTCTCATGTGTTGAGAAAGATAACAAAAATATTATTTTTCTACCTACATATTCTTCTGTAGTGGATCAAATAATTAAGCAAAGCAAAAGTCTTGCGTTTCATTTATATCTTGCAAAAATCTGACCATTTGAAGTAAATAAGACAGCATTTCCCTTCAAGTGTGTTTTTAAACGGTATTCTATTAATGATTGATATAGATTTACATGAATTGGTGAAATAATTAAAATCAGCATTTCTCAGTTAGCGATATTGTGTTGGTTCATCAGTGATATACACCGTCTCCAGGGAATGGATGGTGGAACAAATCTCACAAAGAACAGTTAATCATTATTATTTTAAAATAATCATTATTTTAAAAATAAACAAATTAGACAATTTGAAATTTGCTTTAAATAATTAATATTTACTGAATTAAATAATGACATTTAAATGAATGGATGTAGCATATATGCATGAGTTCAACTCATTGTTCAATTAACAAGTTATTGTGGAAGATTTAGACAGCAACTGCAATCTTATTGTATGATTCCAATAACATCAGAACTTACGGAAAGAATCCCTGATTCCATCTTTTATACATGTCAACCTAAATTTACTATTTTGCATCTAAAAGCAAATAGCACATTGGTTGGGATGTACACCTTTATCTCAGGCTCACATGTAAACAAAAAGCAGATTTGCTCCCTGTCCAGGAGAAGAAAAAAAATTGTGTGTGTGGTAGGGGAGAGAAAGAGTATCTGAGAGAGACTATAGACAAAATTCAGGAGGAAGGTAAGGAAGAATTTGTATGCTGCAATAGAAAATAGGCCCCAGATTAAAATTTAGAACATCCTAAGGGAAAGGAAATTCATGTAGATGGGAATCAGAAGAAATATTTGTTTCAAGAGTTTGGTTTTTTGGGTAGACATAGATGAATGTGTCCCGTATCTTTGTGCAACCCTTATCTCCATAGAGATTAGCTTTCAGAGAGTTCCTGGGGGCTGGGGAGGGTAGAAAAGAGTAAACTATGGGCCATTTCCCCCCCCCCCAGCCTCCATAAGCACTCTGTAAGCTTCCATAAGGCTATGCATGAAAAAATTTTGACGAAAAAAGGGGGCATTTTTTGCTCGTTTTTGGCCCCCCAAACTCCCCAGGAGCACTCTGCAACCGCCCCCCGGCTATTCATGCCTTTTTTGAAAAAAATAAAACAGGGCCGTTTTGGGGAAGTTTGCAGAGTGAAAAAACTTTTTTTTTCCTTTTGGAAAGCTCTTTAACTGATTGATGAGAATTGCATTGATCAAGTGCTGTGCCAGCAGAAACAAAGTCTTAGGTGCTGCAGATTGTCAGCGATTTCCTTCTCCAGCACATGGATAAATACATCTGGCAACATCTACCTACCTACCTTACTCTCTCTTTCCCTACCTACCCACTGTATTTCTCTCTCTCTCTCTTTCTCTCTCTCTCTCTCTCTCTCCTCTATCTACCTATCTACCTACTCTCTCCCTACCTATCTACTATATTTCTATATATATATATATCCCTTTGCCTACCAACCTACCTAATCTCTCTCTCTTCCTACCTACTGTATTTCTCTCTATCTCTCTCTATTTCTCTCTCTATCCCTTTATCTACCTACCTACCTAACTATTCTCTCTCCCTACCTATCTACTGTATTTCTCTCTCTTTCTTTCCATCTCTATCCCTCTATCTACCTACCTACTTTTTATTTTAATTTGCCTCTTCAAAACCTTGGTGCATCTTATATGCCGAAAAATATGAGTAATTAGAATTGTGCTAATTTATATTTGTTTGTAGGTGCGTATATGTGTGTGCACGTGCATCCACGCTTTAACTATGTTTATTCTTTGAATAATTTAATGCTATTTATTTTCTCGCTATTTAGGTACTATATTTATATATCCATCCACCTCACAAAATGTGACCATGGGAAACACATACTTTTTCAAACATTAAAAAGAGTAATATGAAAAACAATCAACAGTTTTAAAAAAATAATGTTACAGTTTTTGAAAGGCAAAGAAAGAGCAACAGATTTTAATCATAATTTGAGCCAGACCTCCAGGGAATCTCTTTAAAACCAGTTTTCCTTTATAGGTAGTAGATAAAAACCACCTTGGGGTCTGCCCGAATTAGCAAGTGTATTTATATATTTCAGACATATATTTTTTTGTTTCATTCATTTGAGGTTACTGACTACAAAGATTAGAAAATGTTATAATTTATCTTTGCAACATTAACAAAGTATTAATATTTAAAGATAAAAGAATTTTTACAATTGTATTTAATAAAATTTTATCTTGTTTATGCTTTAAGAGATTAATTTACTTTCAAAGGGGAAGCATCTGACACCTTTAGGCACATACCTAGAAACTATATGGTCACGAGAGTTCATTATAGATTTCTTTTTTGTAATTATCAGAAAGTAACACAAAATATGGGAGCCTTACTTTTTTACAGCTAGAGTTAGCGCATATAACACTAGTCAATATACTCTCTAGATCAGGGGTGTCAAACTCGTGGCCTGAGGGCTAGATGTGTCGCCTTCTGGCCATGCCCCATTTTAGCAAAGGGAAAAAGCTGCAATACATCACATGATGACATGTCATTACAATTTTGACACCCTTGCTCTAGATAATCAGTACTGTCATTTAGAACTAGAAAGTTATTTTCCCAGGGAGCAAATGGAAGAGCTCCGTGAAGACTCAGATGACAACTGACAGAAGTGGCTCACGATTTGTACCTTTCCACTTCCTATGTTTCATCATTCAAATATGACTAAGACCAATGCCATTTGTTGACTAACCTATCTAAAATCCCTCCCCATAACTGCTCTTTCATAGGTTCAATGAATTTTAAGTGTGTGATAGGAAAGGAGATTAGATTATTTCTATCCACTATTCTTATAACATCTTCCCATACATACTATACAGTATAAACTTGAAGAAATGCAAACACATATACCATTTGGAGGGATCTTAATATAGGAAACATAGATGTTTATAATCTTGTATGCATAAATTACTTTTGAGCCTTCAAGTGGGCATGTGGCTATCCAATTTTGGTCATCATCTAATATTATGCTTTGCTGTCTGTTATCCTTATCCTTTGCTTCCAAACATCACAACTGTACTATTATGTTTAGTAAAATGACAACCAAAAGCTTTCTTAAACTAGGAAAACTTTTAATACTCTTGTCAGTCAAAAGAAGATTATGAGGCTTTTTTTCCAGAAGAAAAAAACAGCAAACAAAAATTTGCTTAAATGCAATTTATTCAGCATGTTGTCATCCATAGTTAAATTAAATGCTTATGTACAAGAATGAATAGTGCTAATCCAAGCAAATACCACCAATTGATATATTTTTAATCTCTCCTAGTAGTATATTCTTTATTAAGCCTAGCAACTGTAAGTAAGTTGCTTATTATTCTAAACATATGACAAACTTACACTTAAAACATTTATACAATTTTATTGTTATAGTTTGATCATGTATCTCAATTTATAATGCTATCCCTAACAGTTTCAATAGTTGCATGAGTCATTCAGACTACGTGGATTAAGCATATATGCATGTTATATTGTTATATGCATGTTAGAAATTGTTACATTGTCAGATTCATAAATAATATAGAGATAACAGCAATCTACATCAATAGTTATAGCCAAATAGATATTGAATCACGTTTCTACTTTTATATTAATGCATTACTGAATTACAGTGAGTTTTGACACTTTTATCACAAATAATCAATAATTTACACTACGTTTAAAAAGAAATATTCAGAAAATCTGTACGCATATAAACACAGATATATTTTTCTATTTAGCATTTAATTCTAAATTCTGTTTAGAATAAAATAGACAATCTACCTAGCCAGTCATTTATTTATTTATTTATTCCTCAGTCGCATTTTGGTCATGAATTTATTAATTGGATAGCTGTAGAAAATTTTGGATTTATGACTTTTCTCATGCTGTCCCCATTTGTTAAATGTTTGTTAAAGGTGTTTTTTCAGGCACTACTAACCAAGCAGAAGATTCACACACTTGAAATAAAGTTGCCTTGTTTCCAATGGACCTTTGGCACATGAATCATTCTGACAGGTTAACAGCTTTTATTTTATTGTGGGCAAAATTCTGCAAACCTTAATATTAATTTAAAACACCAATGAAATATCATTAAGCGATTCTGATAACAACTTTCATCTAAGCCACTCATCCCAAACTGTCTGTAGCTGGCATAGTCTTCTGAATAACATAAAATAGAAAGGCTATCATGTCTGCAGTAACCTTCAAAGGACATTGCATCTTGTTATAGTCTTTCCAAGCCTTGAAAGTTATCCAGAAGTGGAAGCAACTTATAAGCATTACTTAAAATGCCTGGAAGGAAACTTCAACTATACAGTGACATATATATGACATTGTTTTTAGGCATTTCGAGGGTCATAAATAAGTTGGAAAACTCTTCTCCCTTAATGCCATCCATTATATCAATATTTCAAGGTCTAGCAGCACAGATCTATCTACACAAAAAGTTTGTTTTAAAATCACGGTTTCTCTCATTGTAGTGAGTTTGAGTGGATCTGTATATATTTAGGTAGCCAAACACTATAAGGATAGAACCTAAAATAATATTATAAATTTGTATTCAAAAATATCACTTAGGTGTAGAAACATCTATGTTAATAACATAGTTTTCTGTCATGTGAAAATACAACATGCTAGATCATGTGGATTATTGGACTGATACTGTTATGATCGTATATGAATGTGGATTTGATGTCTGAAGAAGAAGCACTACTAGGTGTCAGATTTAGTTTGATAGAGAACCAGAAATATATAAAGAAAAGGATCCTTGTACAAGAGGCTGTTGACCTCCTTAAACACATGTGTTGTTATTTGCTCTGGCATTGTATGGAGGGAAATATTGAGAGCATAGTTATCAAAGTAACAGCCAAATTATATTATCATATTACCAATATAGTGCTAACTTAGCTTTGGAATTAAAATCAATGGCATTATTTTTTTTCTGATTAATGAAGACTTCTAAAGTAATTAGTTCTTTCAATTAGCATAGCATCCATGAATCTTTTGTTCTGAAGGATGACAAAACCCAAAAGGCATGCAATGTACCTTTACCATTTTTTCAGTGTTTGTTCATTAACACCAAATAGTCTTCTGGGTTTTCCCTCGTTCCTGATGAAGCATTTCCAGAGGAGCTCTTTTATAATCTTCTATTGCTGCTTCCTTAGGAGCCTGCACAACACAAAAGACCACTGCTGAAAAAGTCCAGAGCTTCAGGCTGTACTGCCCCTCCTGTGAAATCGTTGTGGTCTTCTGAGATGGGGTGATTCTTTCACTGCAGACTTCCTTCCCCATGTTTGCAGTTTTAGATTTATAAAAGGATTTCTGTGGGAGTTTGAAGAAATGAGAACGGTGACACAGATGCAACAGATTCTTTTTTTCACTGCCTCCTTCAGCTTCATATAAAAGAGACGTGATCCACTGACACAGATTCTTCTCCATGCACATGATTAATATTTTATCAAGATTGACTGTTCATAAGGATTCCTTAAAATATCTCGATTTCGTTGAACAGTAGATTTCTTCTTTCTCTAAAAGCAAGAATTAAAGGAATTGTTTTAGTCTTATTGAATAAAGTCAATTTACTTTAGTAGAGGCAATTTGATGTAGCGGTTCAGGCATCAACCTAAAACCCAGATGACCTTGAGTTCCAGTCCCACCTTAGGCACAAAGGCAGCTTGCTCCAGTCTCTTTCTCCCAACCCAAGGAGCAGAGGTGAGTTTCACATAGGTTTACCACTGGTTGCTTTATGATCATGCGCGCCTTCCACGCATGCACTTTGCTTGCACACGTTTGGCTTACATGCACGTGTGTGGCTTAGAAAACGTGACTAAATAGGACAGCATAGTGCCAGGGCAGATGGGCAAGTGGGCCTATCCGCAGGTCACCACTACCAGTTCGCCTGAACCGTTCTGAACCGGCTTAATACCACCTCTGCCTAGAAGGGAGACAATGGCAAACCACTTCTGAAAAAACCTTGCCAAGAAAATGGCAGGGACTTGTCTAGGACTTGTCTGAGAATTGGACAAAATTGAATGGAAGAAAAAGAAAATCACATTACTCACTGAAAAGACTGTTTAAATTTTACAGAATGCTGGATAGGGCTATTTGTATTTAAAACATACGTGGACTTTCTATGTGATCATGTTCACAGACAAAAATATGCTTACAATGGTCTAAATGACTATCTAATATGCAAGATTTTTAACATTATTAGGAAAGGTAACCCTATTCCAAAATGCCTGCAAGTGAACAAAAGTAACGTTTTACAAAATAGCTTACTATTTCTTTCTACATTTTATTTATTAATTTAGTGCACCTTTAGGTCACCTTTCAAAATTCCATATATTTCTTAACATAGCTTGCACGCCTGAAAAAAAATCCTCTTCTGTTTATTTCTGTTTTACTTCATTATGGCAGCATGATTTGAAGAAGAAATAATATTGTTATTTAATCTTTGTAAACAAGGCATCCTTGTTGATAGTTGAAAAGCATGATTCTATTAGTATATCCCAAATGATCATCTGCCTATTTCTGATGTAACTCACTGGGCATAAAGTCAATATTTAGCACTAGATAATATTGTTCAATTTATAAACAATTCTCTTATGGATTGTTGTGCACTATCTAGCTGGGATTTTATAGGAAGAAAAGATTGGAAGCATCTTTCTATCTATCATTTTAAATATTCCCAGTAGTGAGACTACTTCACTAAATATAATTATATACAAGATTGCAATCAAATAACCCTTACAGCAATAGATAAATTGATTGAAATATTTTAACCTACATTCCTTACGATATGCATATCAAGAGATATGCATTATATGACAAGAAATCTAAACTGAAAATAATAAGCATTTTTAAGAAGATATATATTATTTGTAAGAAATATTTAAATAGGGCCAAAGCACTAACATTGCTATACAAAATAAACATTATAAATTCTACTAAGCATTTTTCTTCACACACTTATTTGTATGTCTTACTTTCCACTGAACATCATGGGTTTACATCTGTGCAAAGATTGCATTAGTTTAGAAAAACTGTCTGAAACTTCAACTCCCTTTTTTACTTTTACTTCATTTAAATGCTGAATAAGGTAGAAATATTTTAAGGAAGAAAAATATTAGTTTCTTGGCATTACAAATCATATATTCTATGCATTTTTTTAAATTTAAAGAATTTAAATTAAAAGAAAATCCAGATTTCATTACAAAATTTTACATTCATGAAAACATTTCTGGAAAAATCAGTTTGGGCTTCATAAAGTTTACATGAACAAACTTCTGCTAATGCAGCAAAAGGCTATATGAAGACACTCTTCTGTGGCATCATTCTATTATCCACAACTATCTGTGAATTTAACCACAGTTCCTGAGATTATCCTATTTTGCTTAGATTCATGCAAAATATTTTTAAATGCATATAGCTTTGACAATTAACTGAATAACAGATTTGGAAGGGACCTTGGAGGTCCTCTAGTCCAATCCCCTGATTAAGCAGGAAACCCTATACCATTTCAACTGTCCAATCTCTTTTAAAAGTCTCTAGTGATGGAGCAACTTCTGAAGGCAAGCGGTTTCACTGATTAATTGTTCTCATTCTTAGGAAATTTCTCCTTAATTCCAGGTTGCTTTCCTCCTTGATTAGTTTCCATTCATTTCTTCTTGTCTTACCTTCTGGTGCTTTGGAAAACAAGTTGATCCCTCTTCTTAAT
This sequence comes from Thamnophis sirtalis, assembly GCF_051295495.1. Classification (NCBI taxonomy): domain Eukaryota; kingdom Metazoa; phylum Chordata; class Lepidosauria; order Squamata; family Natricidae; genus Thamnophis; species Thamnophis sirtalis. Next base: position 38,887,699 of record NW_028261385.1, on the reverse strand, counting down.
GGCAGCCATTTTTTTCTGCTCCATAAGTTATTGTCTATTGTGGAATTTTATGATAACATAAAGTCTACGCCACCATTACATTTTCTTAGACATTTTCTAAGTGTTATAATGAAATTTAATCATTTATAAGATTATGGTGCTATCAAACGAAAACAAAACTGCCATATTAACTGCAAATGCAGAGAATCTTGGTTTTAATTTGCACATATATATGTATATAGACAGATTCTTTACACACTCTTGTTGTTGCAAAAGAAAAATGGATAAACTCAAAAAACCTCCACTTTTTAATTAAAGTTAGGAACCATGAAATCTATTACACATGTGAACTCTGCGTAAAATCACAGTCCTTAGTTGCCTTGAAGATGCAAGATCTATGAAAAAGAGAATGTTTTCATTCTATCAAAGACAAGGAAAATGAAAAATAGGTATAATAGAGATGTGAACAAGGTCAGACCCCACAAAGAAAAGAACCAAGGTCCCAAACTGGTGCTCAGAAAAATTGCAAATTTATTATAGTGTTTAATAGTATAACTAATCAATTTCTAGTACTTCCCAGAGTAACATAAAGACTGCTTGAAGTTATTCCAGAAACAACATTTATTTGATAAAACACAGCCTGGTAAAGTTCCAAATGAACTGCTATAGCATTGGAAAGAGAAAGTATGAGTTCATAAATTGAAATTTTATTTGATATACTATACCCAGGGGTGAAATTCAGCAGGTTCTGACAGGTTCTGGAGAATTGGTAGTGGAAATTTTGAGTGGTTTGGAGAACCGGCAAATACCACCTCTGGATGGCCCCAGAGTGGGATGGGAATGGAGACTTCACAATATGCTTCCACCAGGAGTGGGGAGGAAATGGGGATTTTGCAGTATCCGTCCCCTGCCACGCCCACCAAGCCATGCCCACAAAACCAGTAGTAAAAAAATTTGAATTTCACCACTGATTATATCCTATAATAATCTTACATTTTTAGAACACTAGCATGAAAACCTGCCTTTTTCTTTATATGTATCCTTTTTTAATTGCTTTTTTATTCCCCCCCCCAATACAGCAATGTCATATAGAACATTTTATAGCGATTGAGAGATATAATGTACTGTTTTCATATTCCTTAGTCCAACAGACGATTTCTCAATTCCATAATTTGTTGGGTACTACAAGAGTCACATTTAATGTTCCACTCCACACATACCCATATTATCTCCTTTTGACATCTTCCACTTCCACATGCACACTGTCCTTTCACAGAGTTTGGTATCCTAGGAGATGCGTGTTTCTCTCCTTGCAATTCCAGATGAAGCTGTTTTCCAATGAAGCTGTTAGATGTTTCCCCAAATTTGCGAAAAAGAGGAATGTCAGCAAAACTGTTGGAGAAGGGAAAGGATAAATGTCCTTTATCCAACCTTATTCCCTACAGCTGCAGGTTGGATCTGTGAAGAACAGCAGATTGATAAAAGTGAAAAAGGAGTGCTGAAAAAGATTCATTTGCTGAAGCCCATTCCATCTTACTCAGTGTTCAACTATTTCCTTTAAATGATGAAAAAGGATTTTATGGTCACTGGTTTTTGTTGTTGTTGCTGTTGTTGTTGTTGTTGTTTTAATGCAGGTCTAGCAGAATCCATGTTTTCAGAGCACAGTGCTTCTTGTGCTGCAGCTGGGAAGAAAATGCTTAGTCCATGCCCCTCATGTTTTAAAAAAGGCAGATCTGGCAAAAATTGTTTTTTTCAAGCATTCATTATCTCTAGATAGAGTATGCTATCTCTCTCGATACATATGCAAAGAATGAAACACTATGAGGACAATGGGCTATCTCTGTCTATTTGTGCACTAATCATTAATATTTATTTGCAATTATTTTAAAATTTAAGAAAACAGACTTTTCTTTCTTTTTTTTGAAAAGTAACAATTACAAATAAATTGGTAAATCTATGCAACAATAAGTTGCAATAGGTGCTCAAAGCACTAATGTTTCTTATTGTTGTTTTGTCACTGAACTTATTTCAATGTTTGATCATACACTCAGAGTTCTGGACTGGAAAGATATATGAATATCTTTAAGTAAGTAAATAAATAAGAAAGAAACCAAACTAGTTCTCAAGAAATCATCTGTGTTGCCCATATGAAATTTTATGGAATGGGTAACCAGATTGGATATAGAATCATGATTTTTAAAGCAGGACCACTTTCATTTTTAATATAAGAATAAACTTAAAATGTATAACTATAAACAATTATTGTTCTTAGTCTGCCTCTATTAGACTATGATAACAGGTATTCTTTCTCTATTATATGTTCCAAATTACATAATTTAAAATTATTCAGTAAGTAAGTCTCCTTCAACTATAGCTTGAGCGTCAGTGACTTAATGGACACTGGATATGTCGTTTTCTTTGCAACAATATGGATTGTTGTTTGCCATTGCCTTCTTCAGGAATATTTGGGGAGTGTTCTATTAACTAAGAACTGTTTGTATTCTCTTGTCTAGCTATTAAATTCTTCCTGCCCTGTGTTTCTGCCTCCTTGATCTTTAAACCATCTTAAAATAATTCTGTCCAAACTGAAACAGCCTTTCTATTAGAATGTTACCCTGTTTCTTAGCTGTCTTAACTTTCTGCTCTAAGAAAGCAATTGCCAATCATCTTCCATCAAGTTGGCAAGGCTTACCAGATATATATGTGTACTGCAGTGACATCACCCTCCCTGGTGTACTGTATGTATACATTATGTATCAGAGGTGGGTTGTTCATTTTTTTTACTACCAGTTTGGGCACATGCACAGAAGCATCCAGGCAGGTGGGCGGAGTCTCCTGCCACCACTACTACCGGTTCGCCTGATCCGGGCCGAACCAGCAGCAACCGACCTCTGTTATGTATGTCACACAGACAATTTAATTCATTAAATTGAATTGTTTTATCTATATACAGAGTTAAAGCATCACCATGCAGATGCACAAAAACAAAATAACCAGTTTTAAAATAAAACTCCTTTACAACTGCCTTATAGGTCTTCAGGAGCTACCTTTAATAGTAATGCTACAATAGTGCAAAGATTATAAACACTTGTCTTGAAAACAAAAGGTTGCTGGTAAAGACCTGAAAAAATATTTATTACTATTTTTTTCTTTCCCCTGAGCTATCTACTTTTCCTTGGGCTTCTTATTTCTTTTCTTTTTTTTTTTTTTTTGGTCTTTGGTCAGTCCAGTAGTATATTGTTTCATCATTTTTTGAGTAATTTAATGTATTCACATGAAATCCTTCTATTTCAAGTGACTGGAAAACTGATGAAGAGATGCATCATTGCAATTGATGGGAAATTGGGCAGTGAACAGAAAAGAGAAAAAATAATTAAAACTGTAGAAAACTTAACTAAGTTAATCCTTTAAGTATGGTGGCATTTATCCTTTTGTGAAATATGGTATAAATTGTTGGGATTAACTGTAGCAAAGTGAAGTACGCCATCCAAAACAAATAGTCAATTTAAATGGAAAAAACACTTTAAATTCACAGCAGAAAAATACATCTCGAGGTTACATTTCTGATGGGAAGTGTGGAGAACAGAGCAACAGTCATCTGTTCTTGCCTTACAAAAACATCAAAGGGGAAGAGGCGAATGGCTAAATCCTATGCCTAACCATGCTTCATTTCTGATTAGGGACAAGGTTAGCCAGTTGTTGTTTCCTGCTGGGTGCTACATACGGCACAATTTGTTTTTAAATGACATAATTATTGCAATCATAAAACATCTTATTTCTGTCTCACAATTCATTTATTATCTGAGTAGTTACGCTGAATATTCCTTATGAATGAATGGTTCCATATTTTAGTACATGAGGCAGTAGCAAAGGAGGCTGGTTCTGCAAATACTGAAGAGGAGGAAGAGAGAATGTTAATATGCATTGCAAACATCAGCTTCCATGGTGGAATAAGGGAGTAAAAATGCCAAGATTGGCAGTCAGTGAGTGTTCTCCAAGCCCCACCATTTGTCCATGTATAGAGGGGTTCAACTTCACTCATGTTGCCATGGTTACTATCTTGCCTTTTTGACACCTTCTCCCATTGATGTCAGTGATCTTAGCCCCAGTAAACTGTACACCCACATCTTTAGCTGAAACCCAACAAGAGCCAAATCATGTCTTAGATGGAAAAACATCCCATGTTAACTTTAAAAAAAATAAAATATATTAACTTAAATCTATCACAAAAACTTGTAGTAAATACTTTCAAATATATGTTTCACAGTGTACCCATTGTTAACCATGCAGCCTTTGCTCTATGGACAAGCCCCCTACTCTTTTATCCTTCAAGAGACCATTCAAGACCTGGCTTTTCCCACAAATGAAGGGAATGGGAATTGGAAAGGGACAACGACCAGAAAGTGTGGTTGATAACACCAGGTGTTTCTGTTTTTAATTCATTGTTGGTGGTTTTATATTGTTTTATTGCTTGTAAGCTGCACAGAGGTGGTTTTAAAATGGGTAGCTGTACAAATTTTAAATTAAAAATATGTTATTACACTAGCAATAACATTTGTGCATGTTAACTGATCATTGGAAATCACCAGCTAGCAATAAATCTATTTGTAGAACTGTTTTTTCAGTTGAAAAGCAAATTCTTCCCTTGTAGCAAATTATTTGGAAAGAGAAAACTTTGAGTCATTCTAAACATTGATTTTAGAAAGCAAGGAATGGCAAATATAAATAAATAAATGGTTTTGTACATCTCTACATTTCCTACCCATAATCAGTTCAATTTCTAGTAAACAAGAAGAAATCTATTCAAATCAGTATGTTTTATTAGAATCACAAGACTTACTTTTTTATGATGTTCCAGAACTTCATGTATATTCTTGGCACAAAAACCTGTGACTGTAATGGAAACTGAGAAGTCTTTCAAATAGTGTGTCTGTTGGCAAAGTGCAACCAATTACACTAATGTACAAATTCTGAAAACAAGCTTCTCTTGAAGGGGACAGTGAATCAGAACAAAGGGGTACTTTGAAGTGTGCCACATGTTTTTCCAGTTCTGTTTCAATTCCCCAGGCTTACAATCAGTTGAAAATTGGGAATAATAAGTATGAACTGTGCTATCTGAAACAAACTAGTATTAATCTGATCTTTAAACATCTCCTTTTAAAAGGCAAATGTCAGGGTTGTGTTGTTCTATGAATGTGTTATGGGTTTTTATATAACAAGAATATTATGATTCCTAAATGAAACCAAAATAAAGCTTACAGGTTTTTTCCCCTGCAATGATAAGTGCCTACACCCATTTGATTGCTCCAGCTTCAGAGTTCAAGCAAGACCTGACTCCTAAAAGCTTATCCAGATTATCAGATTTCCTTGTCTCAGAAAGTTTTGGAAGGCAAAAGTGGAAAACATTGCCCCACTTTAGCTCCCCAGGGACATGTTTTTATGCTTCACTTCTGAAGTAAACTGTTCCATATTCTGTTGCCTCAAGCATTGCTGGGGTTTGAAGAAAACACTTGACCTTGATGTAGGCTACCCTGAGCAGTTTTAATATGCAGAATCAGGAACATCTCTGCAAATGAATTAATGTTTCCCATACTCTGTAATATCTTACCTATGAATGCTGTAATAGCTCAATGTGTATAATACTTGTATTGTAATCAGAATCTGGTTGATTCAAAACCCAGAAGGCTTTTTGGCACTATTGTTATTTTTTCCCCTTAAACTTTATACTTTTCCCATTAGTACAGTTTTCCTCACTTTTTTCAGTCATCTAATACAGAAATAAACCTATGAACAACTATAGATTATTCAGGCTATTTGGAAGCTAAGGATGAATGACTGAAAAATTGAAGAAACGATGTGGAAATTATAAAAACAAAAAATATATAATTTTAAAAAGAGCAAATAAATGCTGTCTTCTGCTGTCCTCAATTTTAAATGTATTAAATATTTTCAGCTTCTGTACATTTGAAGGCTATGTTCACGGAAGATCACAATGTATTGTGAGGACAAGGCTTATTTTACTATGCTTTGCATAGTATAAACCACACATTTATGAATCAATTGTGCTGAATTATCTTTTCCCAAGTGGGCATGGACTTCAACTTTCAGAATGCTTCAGTCAACACAGTGCCATTGCTGAAAATACTGGGAGTTGAGGAGACATTTGGAGAATGCCAGTTTGAAAAACATTGACATAGGGAATACGGTTATAAACTTCTCTGTACATGCCTCCATGTATGAGGATTCCCACATGCAGTTTATTCTGTGCCTGACTGTATAATACATAATAGCTTTGGTCAGGATAAATAGTCATAGAAAAGGGTTTATTGAATAAGCTATTTGGTCTCCATTTTCTCTTGAGCCATTGTAGATAAGTGTATTTAGTGGATAAACATCTAATGTTAAGTTCCACACTAGATAAATTTTATTTTGAACTTTCTCACCCTAATCTTGAGAGCCAGTTTGATATAGTGGTTAAGATATGAGGCTAAAAACTGGAGAACTAGGAATTCTAGTCCTCCCATGGGCATAACCAGCTAGATTCCTCTTTCTGGCCCTATGAAGATGACAATGGCAAACCACTTCCAAAATCTTGCCATGCAGGGATTTCTCCAGGTAGATGCCAAAAGTCAACAGGATATGGAGTACATATACACACAGAGAAATACATAGAAAAACAAAACTTCCTGACCTTAAACTATAATTTCATTCTGAGATGAGCAAAAACGTACTGTCAGAGCAATGGTGTTCCTCAAAATGTTAGCTCAGTCTCATTGTAAGGTATTCCTCACAATGTTAATTCAGTGATTTAGCTCAGTGCCAGAGGTCATGATGTACTTTCATACCACCACTCTGTGCAAAAAGCAAGTCATGGATTCAGCTAAAAAAAAAATCTGGGTAGAATACATAAGCAGAAAATGTTTCTGATTAAAAAGGAAATGCCAAACTGAATCTTCTGCCTAGGAAATCTTGAATTATATCCCTTCCTATGGATCCCAGGCCTTCATTTTCTTAATTGTTCCTCTGCAGATAATTATCTTGCAGCTCTCAGCAGCTCTGCTGACTGCAGGGACCCTAACTGACACAATAATTTCATGCGTCAGCATTCTAAATAGAAATGAATACAAATCAGTCAGGGCAGCTGCAGTAGTGTAACCTGCAACTCTAACCTGTTTTATGTAGGTTTTCAACATTTTCTCTGCAGAGTAAGCTATGAAATGGTGAGTATTCCTCTATAAGACAGCATGCCTCTGCAGTCTGCCTCTCAGATCAGTTGAAGAACTTGCACTTCCATGCTAAATTAACTAAGGTGCAAAAACAGTCACGAGATGCAAAACAGTATTTATATTCTGTGCCAAGTTACAGTATGTTTTTGTTTAATGGATACAAACAGAATAGTTCTGAATACTTAAACCGGAGTCCACTTGACCTTTAAGGATTACAATCTTTATTTATTTTTTATGGTTTGTAAATGACAATTACTCTCTTAATGGGCAGAGTTACCCAACAGTACATGTCATTTGATCACCAATTAAATGTAGAGCTAACTTCCTGACAAAGAGGACATTCCTAATAAGATTTCTTAATTATGTGGCTCTGTCATTTTACAAGCACAAAACAATGAGCAATAATAAGAGAAGGATGGAACTCAGAAAAACTGTATAAAGCGTCCCTAATAAGATTTCCATATGCCAACAGCTTCTTTTTCATCTGATGTTTTTGCAGTGAAGAAGATTCTTGACTATAAAAGATGAAGAGTCTACTTTTTCTGGTGCTGATTTTTTTCTGCTGGGTTGAGCATCATGCTGCTAACTTCACTCTGGAGCATGATAGAATAATTCACGTCCACGGTGAGTAAAAGAAATTCAATGAACAATTGTGATGCTGTAATAAAAAGGTTAACTTTTGCTACATTTATAAAACTGATTAGCTAACTTTGCTGCAGGGTTACAATTTTTTTATATACTGCAGTGCTTTTTAGGTTAAAACTGCAGTACCACATTTCTGTGATTTTTTTTTTGTCAAAGAAGCAATGGTTACTAAAATCAAAATGCATGCATGTTAAATACAGCAAGTAAGCAATTAGGTTCTCTGATAGATATCTGCCTACTCTATAATAAATAAGATCCAAAGCTCGTCATAAGTAAACCTCCATAGCACAGAAATATGGTAATGATGGATTATGAAAACACAGTGATGCAAAAAAAGAGATCAGCAGAAACTTAGACAACATAAAAAGTAGCTTACCTCCCCAGATAGATGCCTCCCCATTGCTTTGATTTCTATGAAACGCTACCTCTTAACATATTTATGTACATCCATTCAAATCCTAAAGCTTATGATTGGCTGTGCAAAGCTTTGAGGCTATAGCAGAATGCAGCTGTTTTTCAGTTCTGGCTTCAGCAGCCGAGGATCATCCTGTATGAAGCAAGCCAATACATTTATTTATGCAGAAGTGACAGGCAGGATAAATGTCATGCAGTTTCTCTACTTTGTATAGCTTACATTTTGACAATTTAAGCTATATGGCCTATGGATACCCAGACTAAACTCTGGAGATTTAGTGCAACATAGAGAATGGTGTGGCATGATGATATCTAGAAAGAAATGATTGAGCATCAGAACAACTTCAGGAGGATTGTAAGGGAGCAGTCATCGCCTGAAATCAGATCTAGTTTTCCAGGTCAAAACAGAAATGGAAAATAATAAGGTGTGAATTAAAAATGGGTCTCAATGAATAGGATTATTTCTGTTTTAGAGTTATTATCAAGATGCTAATGTGCTTTATTGTCTACTTTACATGGGAATGTAAAACTTTTTAAATCACTCTAATTTGGAATTTTGCTCTAAAAATATTTGAGTTCTTTCTCACTGTAAAAATGTTACATATATGTTCTGGAGGATATAACATATGTAACATATGTTATATGTAACATATATGTAAATATATATTGCATACAATGTTCTGGAGGATCTTTGATTAAGGTTTGATTATGAATAAGCATTCAGAAGGATCTTTCATGATAATGGGCACCAGCAATGTAAGGGTATAGGGAAAAAATGAGAAGTGGCAAAGAATATACCCTAAACTGAAAATATGGCTAGCTAAATACTTAAGAAAGTTGACATAGGTCAAAAAGTTGACTTAGAATCAGTAAAAGATGATGCCAAATACATTATAAGCCAAATACATGGCTTAAAAGTAACTGTTTTGAAGTAAGATAGATAATGGTGAAGACGATGATGGATAGATTTTAAAGGAAAAAGCTTCCCAAAGTAGTTGTAACACTTGATTCAATTATTGTAGAGAATGCTGGTTTCAAAAATTCTGTTTTTATTGTTGGAGATGTGTCAGTCTATAATTCCCACACTGAACAAAGATTACAGAACCTTCAAGATGCCAGCCCAACAATTTAACAGTGATGGAAAAAGCCTTGCAATTTGGGTACAATTGATAATTCACCCACTTTAGGATCAGGTACAAGATTCCCAGTTCAAATAATGTCAATTTTTTCAGCCATTCTGAACATGGATTCATGTATACTTTCACCATGAATAATTATTACAACACCTTCCTGAATTTGGTGACCTACACATAAGAGGTGGGTTCCTACCAGTTCGGCCCAGTTCAGCTGAACCGGTAGTGGCATGCCGGCCTGGGTCGCTGCCGGTTCTGCAACCCAGGTTGGGCAAGGTTTTCTGGTTGCCACCGCCATCTTTTTTTTTTAGTTCTGCACATGCGCAGAACATTTTTTATTGAACTGTGCATATGCACGCAAAGTGCACACACAAGTGAATTGGCAGTAACATCAGCCAGAAACCACCCCTGATACAGCTAAATTGAATTCAACTTTCATGGGAGATTATTTTATCACTATTTATAGTTGTCACCCCTTTTTATCTTGAACTGGTTTTTAGCCTTTCCTATTTATAATTGCAATTAGTGATAGAATTAATTTAATATTAAGTAAGCTCATCTGAATTCTATATCAATAAATCATTAGAAGGTATTGATCATAGCTCATATGTGGCAATAATCTTTACAATAATAATCTATGAAAATTATTTAGGGGATTTGTTGCAGGCTAAAGGAATCAAATTTTGTTGTGACAGAATTGAACAACCCAACTGAAAGAGCCAAATCAAAGTAAAATGACTCACTGATTCCACAGCTAATACCAAATAATTTGTACTTAAAAAACAAAATTCAACACTTATTATCAAAGCAATGAGCCTTTCCAAAAAGACATCAACACTTTTCATTCACTTTGAGTCACAAAATATTTAAGATGACACAGCTCTGCAAAAGCCAAATAGGCAGAAATTCGAGGATTTATCATTATCATTTATCATGTAGGTTCATCAAACATGAAAAAAGATGTATCAATACCATAAATTTCTACATTGTGTTTATAAAGTATTTTTCCCAATTTGTTAAATGCAAAATTTCCATGAGTTGTTTATAGCAAATTTATCAATACTAAAAATCCATTAGAAAAAGGAATAAAGGCCAGTTTTCTTCATACATATGAGCTAAGGATGATGGTTCATTGAATATGATGAGACTCATTTCCCTGTGTCTTAATGAACCGCAGGCTTAACGTGGACTAGCAGGATGATGTAGTTGTAAAAAAGCAAAATGCAATCCTGGCTATATTGACAGATACTGTATGTAGCATCAAAATCAAGAGAAATCATCATTTCTCTATTCTGTGTTGGTGAAAACATAACTGGAATATGTTTTCCACATTTTAGATGAACGCAAAGTGGTCCAGATAAGAGCAACTGAGATAATAAGGTGTATGGAAATAAAAATTAAAGAAGAGTAGTTGAAGGTGTTAAATATGTTTTGCCTAGAGAAGATTGCTAGGAGATGTGAAAGCTAACTTCAAGTAGCTGAGAGCCATCAAATAGATAAATAAAATAATAAGAGTGTATATTGGTTGTTAATTCTTAAGTAATGTTCAACAATGGAAGAGATTACCTCTTTCACGGATAGTATTTTAACAAAGATTTATGACCTTTTTTAAAAAAAAAAGTGCTGTAGTAGAATACTCTTGCATTGGCCATAAGGTTGGATAAAATGCTTCTTAAGGTATTTTTTAAGACTTTCATTCTGTGATTCTATAAAATATGCACAAAATATACATGCAGATATGGCCCAAAGGTGCACATTTTCCCTTCCTTTCAGAACTGCCTTTTTCATAAGATGGAACATAAATGGTCCTAGGATATGAGAATCCTATTTGTCAAGATGCATAACAACTGCAAATAAGTGGAGAGTGTGTGTACCCATAAACTCATTCATACTGTTGGAATATGCAGCTGTTATGGTGAAGTGCCCTGTAAGAGAATAAGAGCACTAGGTGGCACTGTTATTTTAGAAACGTATATAAAAATAGGGATATGAAATTATCTGGATCCAGAACAAGAAAGGTGTTTCTAATCAGGCATGGACATGCTCATTGTTCCTGTCAGCAGCTGCACCTATTCTGGGCTCCCATGGTAGTGAGGCAAAAAAAAAAAAAAGTACAAACCCAGAAAAATGCATGCCTGTTTTAAGAAACTGTTAGCAGGTACAGTAAGCCTCTGATTGTGCATCCGAAGCACTTTTCCCACATCGATCCAAACACCTGCACTATTCCTAGAAACAGAATAGGATAAAATCTCAGTGTTTCTGTTTACTATAACTATACTCTTCCTGAATGCCAAGGAAGGAAGAAAGGAAGGATAGGAGGGAGGGTGAGGAGGAAGGAAGGAAGGAAGGAAGGAAGGAAGGAAGGAAGGAAGGAAGGAAGGAAGGAAGGAAGGAAGGAAGGAAGGAAAAGAAGGAAATCATTAATGAAATATAAATAGGTCATTCACTGAAACTTTCACTAAATATGCTTATAGTTTTACTTTAGGTTTTCTTTGCTTTACAGACCTGCAACATTGGTCTCAGAGTTACTTTTCTATCACTCCCTGTATTATCACATTTTTTTTTATATCAGTTGGTCTCTTATATATACGTGCAGAGTAGCATACCTATCTAATGATTAGATTTTAGACCATTGTGACAATTCTGAAAAGCTTTAATTTGCCAACATTCTTATAATGCACTATGCAAGCAATAAAAAGTTCAGGCTTAAAGTTTCTTAAAATCACATGTGGTGAATTATTTTTACTACTTACTGTATTCCCATACAAAGCAAAGGTAATCAAGGATTCATTTCTACCAATATCAGGAAACCATTCCAAACTTTTCAAATTTAATTGACAGATGTGGATCAGAATGGTTTCCTTTGTTATTCTCTGTCAAAGCTCTTTTCTGGACAAGTTTTATTGTTCTTTCGTATTACAAATTTCCAATATTTTCTTAACTTATATTCTACCTCCACATCACTGTCCAATTGTAAATGAATAATTTATTCAACCAAAATCAGTTGGAACTTATTCCCAAATCAAAATTTCTATATGGGAGAAAGGGTTTAATAATGACAATTGAAATGAATCACTATTATTACTATTGTTGTTATTCACTCATATACAGCAGCAGAAATAATAATAAATGACTTTGATAATTTCCGGATACAACAAATTCATTGTTTTTTATGCATTCTGCCTTCAGCAGATTTATTCTAATGATAAAAAGACAGTTGTATTTCAACCTAGTTCAGAGTTTTTGTAAAATATTTGAGAAAGTATAATCAGGGTGATATTGCGGCTGACTCCCATATTCAGATTGGGAATTTCAGTTTTCCCCAAGGCAAAAATGTGTATTATATAATACTTATGACTCAGTGAGACTCTTTGAATTTTGTGATTGTTTAAAATATAATTTGCATGCAAGCTTTCACCACATATTGATGTGACTGAGAATCACTGAAACTTAATTAGTGGAAGAAATGAATCATATACTAATAAATGAAAACAAAATGTTAAGGAAAAAACAGTTTTTTAGAATATTAATTTAACAAACAAGTTATATTCCTTTTGCCCAGCATATGGTAGTTTGGTGTAATGGTTAAGGCATCAGACCTAGGAAGCCATGAGTTGTAGTCCATCTTAAGCATAAAGCCATTTGGGTGACCTTGAGTCAGTCACTCTTTCTCAGCTCGAGGAAGGAGGCAATAGCAAGCCAGTATTGAAAAACCTTGCCAAGAAAAATTCATGCAATAGCCTAGGCATCTGCCATGAGTCAACACTGCCTTGAAGGCACTCCCCACCCCCAAAAAAGGATACCACTTCTTGGAATTAATTTCAGGTGTCATGAAAGGACATCAAATTCTTACAAGGTATTGTAATGGTCTCAAACCATCTTCCCTTGGAAGACTATGAAGTGCAAGAAGCTCTGAAGTTGGGCTACTATAAGATATATTACCCAGGGCTATCTTTAAAGAAGATTCAGTAGTTACAATTTGTAGAAAATGTGGAAGCCCAGGCAATGATGAATGTATCTTGATATAATCAGTGACACCTGCTAATTCAAGAGAAACATTGGCTACCACAGAGTTTGAGGATATAATTCAAGATGCTGGTTGTTACCTTAAGCTACACTCAGAAATCAATTGGTACCTTATATGGCTTCAGATCTGGTTATCTGAGGGACTGCCTTGGCTATATTTATTGACCAAACCAACCACGTCAAATTAGGTCAGTTTTTTCCAAGTCCTTTCTCTATTCAGTTGTCATTGATGGGGTCTTGGAAGTAAGCATTCTCAGAAACTAGGTCTACTTTGGGGGTTCCTTCCTTATAGTGATTCATCTGCCTTAGGCTTCAGGAAGTGTTATAGACCTACATGTTCTATCTTGCATAGGAGGGTATACTATAATTTGAAGATGGTTTTCTGCAAGTGTGACATATCTATCTGTTGATCCTTACTTTTCATCATCATCATCAACAACAAAAATAACAACATCACTATCTTCCTAACATTATTATCTCAAGTACAAGATCTGCTTTTCAGATCAAGAATGCTATCTTGCATAATAAAATGTAGCATCTGGATCATGTCTGAATTTTGAAGGAGATAGTTGAAGAAGTTAATGCATATATGTTCACATTGTTAGCCATTTATATCTTCATGACTGATAGGCATGAGGAAAGAGAGAGAAGGAGATATTGTACATATCCATAGATTTTTACATGCCTAGGAATGTGACTATTTTCATCCCTGAAACAGTTTAGTATACTTCAGCCATTCCTAACACTGTTTTCTTTTTTTCCAACATGTTTTAGAAAATGCACCTCATCTTCTTGTGAAAGCAGAACAAACAAAAATCTTCTCAAATCGTGGTGGAAGTGTTACTCTGCCATGTAAATTTTACCGTGACAATACATTACCTGTCTCAGGAGTCCATAGAGTTCGTGTCAAGTGGACCAAACTCACTTCAGATTACCTCAAAGAAGTGGATGTCTATGTTGAAATGGGCTACCACAAAAAAAGTTATGGTAATTACCAAGGAAGGGTATTCTTGAAGAAAAGCACTGAAAATGATGCCTCTTTGGTCATCTCAAATTTAATGCTGGAGGATTATGGGAAATACAAATGTGAAGTCATTGAAGGTTTAGAAGATGACTCAGCTGTTGTAACTCTAGACTTGGATGGTAAGCTTCCTGACTAAACATAAATTGTTCATTAAAAATATTGCTATTACCGTTGTTCAGACAATATAGCTTTCATTTCTCAATATAACCATCTATCAGAATCCAGCCAAATTATATTTTTTTTAATTAATAAGGAAGATTATTGGATAAATTAAGTCTGTTAACCTACATTTTATTTCTGCAGAAGTTTGTAAGGGAGCTTTGTTTATTGTTTTCTACAAGCTTTATAAAATAATTTAATTGAATTTAAGACTTTAGGGTAACTAGCACTGTCCCTAACATCATACAGAATGTTTCCATAACATTGGGACAAACCCCATGAAGGAAGAACGCCTTGTTTGTAAGTGAAAGTCTTTATGGAATCCTAATCTAGATTGTGTAAATATGCCCTCTGCACATGTTATTAAATCCAAAACATCTTTGCTTCAGGTTCTATATATATTGAAATCAAGTTCAAAGCAACCTGACTTCTGAACAACTCTGGGCAGCTTGCAAAAGAGAAAAACAACATATAGAGAAACAATTGTAACAGATCAGAAGACCTACCACTAAGAAAACAAAATCTTGAGGCTCTACAAGACTGAAGAAAACAATCTTTTGGCCATTCTGATTTAAGGCATTTTTGTACTGGATGGTTCTGTCTAAACAGCCTGAATTTGATGGGAAGAAAAATATTTTGGCTGGAGAATGTACTTAGCCATAGAAGCTACCTATGTAGCTGTTTTAAGCGTTTATATTCTACATTTCTTCCATTCTGTTTCTTAAATCAAGCGTCTTATTTCAGAGAGAAAAAATCAATTTTAAGAAGGAAATGGAAGTTTTACTCACATACTAGGCCAGTTTCAACAATCCTGACTGGGTGGTTTGATCTGGTGTACAGTCTTACTATATTTGTAGGGCCTTCTCACTTACAGCAAATAGGGAAAGAAATTAAGTTTCAGTTAGAGCCAATAGCTACCAGTGTATTTTGTTTGGGAAAGTAGCATTAAAGATAAATCCACATTTAAAGCTTATTTGTAGGTTTCCCATTCCAATTCATATCAAATGACAACCTTTCTGGCCGTTCGTAAAGTTCATGTGCCAAAGTCAAACAATCCATCTTCTTACTTGCTCTTTAAAACAAGCATGCTAATAATGAAGCAACGAAGCCAAAATAATGTATCTGATAGGTGAAAACCCACATTTGAGTATTGCATAAAGAATTGGTGGTATTCAATCAGGAAAGAGTGAGCTTCAATATATGGTCTTAAGCAGTGGTGGGTTGCAGGTGGTACGCCCGGTATGGGCGTACCGGAGCCTACCCAGAGCACCGGATACCGTTCCAGTATGGTGCTCTGGAGGGCCCACCTGCCCACCTGAGCTCCTTACCTGTCCTTTAAAGCCTTTGGCACTACGTCGCAGGTGCATGGTGTGTATAGCACCTGCGCAATGCTCTGACGAGCAGCTGGAGCATCAGGGAGGCTTGCGGAAGCGTTGCTGGCATCTACAACATACGTGCGCACTGCGTGTGTGTGTGTGTGTGTGTGTGTGTGTGTGTGTGTGTGCTGCGCACGTCCATCTGGATGACGCTGGACCCATTCCAACCGTACCAGTTGGAACAGGATCTGGAACCCA
This sequence comes from Thamnophis sirtalis, assembly GCF_051295495.1. NCBI lineage: Eukaryota > Metazoa > Chordata > Lepidosauria > Squamata > Natricidae > Thamnophis > Thamnophis sirtalis. Next base: position 38,871,519 of record NW_028261385.1, on the reverse strand, counting down.
CCACTGGTCTTAAGAGAAGTAAGACAAAACTCTTAGACTAAATAGTTAGGCAGCATTCCCAAATATAAAATTTGCTTTGGTGATGGTAAGATCTCCATTCTTCTTCCATCTATTCTAACCTATATTGTCATTTGTAAAATGCCTTTCAGTTGGGGGAGAGTACCATTTATGTTCCAACTATAAGCCTCATTTTCAGCACTGCTGCAATATTAACATTTTGGGGCTGATTTTGTTTTTAGGGGGGGAAAATGTGCCACTGAAAAATAAGTAAACTTGCTACTGAATTCTACTGTATGATCTGAACATAGTGCAAAATGAAGGCTTAAGACCGTGGGCATCCTGCCAGAGGTGGGTTGTCCTCCCTTGATTAATTAATTAATTAAGCAGGCATCTTTTCCTCTTCTGCTTTCTTTTAGGCATTGTATTCCCTTACTTCCCACGACTGGGTCGCTATAATTTAAATTTCTATGAAGCTCAGCAAGCCTGCCTCGACCAGGATGCAGTTATAGCTTCATTTGACCAGCTATATGATGCATGGAGGTCAGGACTGGACTGGTGCAATGCAGGCTGGCTCAACGATGGGTCAGCGCAATATCCAATTAGAAATCCCAGAGACCCTTGTGGTGGGAAGAACACAGTGCCTGGAATCCGGAATTATGGCTTCTCAAATAAAGAACAAAACAAATATGATGTCTTTTGTTTTACCTCTCATTTTACTGGTAAGTAATTTGACTCCTTGGAAGTTCTCTGCAGTGTAGTGTGACATTACATATTAATTTGTATTTATTTCAGCAGGAATTGTAGCTCAGATGTTCAATGTGTTTTACTTGCAAAAAGTCCCCAATTCAGTTTCAGTTCAAATTCAGTTCAGTTCATCAATTCTTCCATTTAAAAAGATTAAGCATTAGATCATGGAACCACGACAGAGCTGTTGTTATAACAGGAGAAGGCAATTTCTTGATCTTCTTTGGAATATTAATGTGATAATAATTCTCTCACAAATGGCTGCTATTGTGGGATAGCTGATCACAAGGCATCTCAATAATGTTGCTCACAGCTATGACCTGCAGTACCCCAACATGATGGCTAAGTTCTCAACTTCTCATTGTTTCTTTTCCAAGGCAGATGAGCACATTTCCATACAAAGAAATGGACTCAAGCATCTCACAATTGTTATTTTTTAAAAGGATCAGAGACAGAGATCTTTTTTGAAAGAAGGGTGAAGCTAGACACCGATTCTTTGCTTCTCCCTGGTTTAGAAAGACATGTTGCCCTGAGCTCTAGCATCTGTATTGAATTCTTCAGGAATCAGTACTATAACATCAGAAGAAAAATGAGTGCTAGAGCTCTTAAATACTGCAGAATTATTTTTTCCTCCCTGGTCAATTCTGTGAAGTTCACCTATTCCACCATTTTGGTGGAAGAGATCGTGAATGAGAAATTTTACTCCCATGTTATGTTTGCATAGTCCATCATCCTTGCTTGCTAGTTAACAACATTTACTTGATATAACTCAGAGAAGTTCAGGGACTGATACTTGATATGAAACTTCTTATATACTTATATCTTACAAACTTGAAAAATATTCCTCTATTTTTCCTAGTAAAAAATTCATATGCAACAAGGTTGCTAAAAATTAATGCTAAATGAAAATTGTTGACTCAGAATGTAAATGTAGGTTAGAAATAGAAAAAATGTTACATTTTAAACAGAAAACAATGCTGACAATATTAAAGTAATGTAAGAAAACAATGCCACTATCTCTGGGGAAATTAACAGAAAAACACTTATCTACACAAGACTCACTAGAGAAGAGCCTATTGCTGGAAAAGATTGAGGGCAAAAAAAAGCGGGGGGATGACAGAGAATGAGATGACTGGATGGAGTCACTGAAGCAGTAGGCATGAGGCTTAAATGGACTCCAGAGGATAGTAGAGGACAGGAAGGCCTGGTGGAACATTGTCCATGGGGTCACGATGGATCAGACACGACTTCGCAACTAACAACAACACACAAGAGAGAAAGCAAGGAAGCTAACATGACAGACCATTCCTTTCAGCAGGAAGTTGGATAACTCAGAACCACGCATCTCATGTGTGTCCTAACTTGTATGCCTCTTGAGTAACAGATGTTTGGCTTGTAGCTCTACACACAAAGGGATGCTCCCTTGTTCTGCATACATATGCTCTGAGTATTCACAATAAAATTTATTTGCCTTAGAACATGAGAACAGTAAACATGACTATTCATTGGGCAATCCTGAAGAATGCATTTCCAAAACAAATAGGCTTTAAACATTGTACAAATGTTTACCTGATGCAGATCCAGCTATTTCAGTTCCATAAGTGGCTGACTGAACTGAGGCAAATAAATCTTGTGCCATTTAAGCATTATCTGAGATTTGTGGAAATTTGTGGAAATAAATACGCACAATGAGTGCCAAAGAAACAGACCACTGTTTATAATGAAAATTCAGTTTCTCATAAGTCTGATCCCATCCCATATAAATAATGTAGTTTGCACATCATTTGGGCTTTGAGAAAAGGCTTCAAACAAGAGATAAGGTTTTAATTTGCCTTTCCCTAAAGGCTATTGAATCTGCTTCCTAGGTAAAGGGAGAGGTGTTGGTTTTCTATAGTTCCCCCTTTCCTCTATAATCAGGGGTGTATTGCTATGGGTTTGCCTGGGTTCGGGAGAACACATAGCTAACATTATGGTCAGTTCAGAGAACCTCCAAATCTCACTGTCTGGCCCTGCCTACCCCACCCCACTGCTCCCACCCACCCCTCTCAGGAGTCTCCACGCGGCCTGTTTTGGATGTGAGTTAAGTGCAGGGCCCATGCAGAAGCTTGGGGAAGGGGAGAAATGGGCCTCCTGAAAGTTCCAGAAGACTGGAAACAGGCCCATTTCCGGCCCCAGAGGGCCTCCAGAGCCTGGGGGAGACAGTTTTCGTTCTCCCAGAGGCTCAAGGAAAGCCTCTGGATTTCAGGGAAGGTTGAAACTCTCCCCTCACTGTGGTTCAGGAGGCATGCCAACAACAAGGGCAGAGAACCCTTTGCTGAAGTTTTTGAAGCCCACCCCTGCCTATAATTCTGAGCTGTCTTAAAGAAGTGTGTCCTTTGATTCTTCAAAATAGCCTTGCAGATCAATGGAGAAATAATCAGGGATTATTGGACCATGAAAACTACTTTGTTTAGAAGAGGCCTCAGTCATGTAGACTGGCCTGGGTTCAAATTTTATTTTTAAAAAATTGTACCATGCATTTGTACCTTTGGACTGAAAGTATTAGAGAATATAGTATAAAATTAATTGCACCAAACCTCAAGATCAAAACCAGAATTATTTAAATTAGAGACATAGTATTCTCCAATGTGAATGAAATATTCACATATTAATGACAGTGTGAAAAGCCACGTAGAAGCACCTTGAGCAGTTATGTCATACAGTATATATGAAGTGAAGAGCCATTGCTGCTGATTGAAGTCTGTTGCAGTCCTTGTCTCTTCTATAGTATGCTACAGTATTGAAATGGGATGATTTAGATAATTACAAGTGTTTATGTATAATGGTACATATATTAATGTAGCAAATTTCAGTTAGGTAAAGATTCAGTGATCTCTTTTACACAATATATTAAAGGATGTATCACTTCTTACCTTTCTGTAAGTATAGTAGAAAATGTAATCTTCTCAGTAGAAAAAGTCTGCACATTTATTGAAAGAATGCAGTGTTCCCCCTATAATTTTAGGGATAACTATAGTAACTATAGCTTTGAACTGTTTTACACACAGAGACACTTAATAAATATAATGGAATTTTTTTATGAATCCTTAAAATGTATTTTAATTGCATAACTTTTTTTTTCAAATATATTATAACCTTTCTGTATTCCATCAGGCCGTTTTTATTACCTAATACACCCGACCAAGTTGACCTATGATGAAGCTGTGCAAGCCTGCATCAATGATGGTGCACAGATTGCTAAAGTAGGCCAAATGTATGCAGCCTGGAAACTCCTAGGATATGACCGCTGTGATGCCGGCTGGCTGGCTGATGGCAGTGTCCGATATCCCATCTCCAAGCCAAGAAAACGCTGTAGCCCTAATGAAGCAGCAGTACGTTTGGTGGGCTTTCCGGATAAAAAGCACAAGCTATATGGAGTCTACTGCTTCAGGTCATACCAGTGAAAGGACCAAGAGCACAACAGTGTCCATTCGATTAAGAACATGTGAAGATTGTTTCAATAAGAACTTACACAAATTGCCAAAACTGTGATAAATCTTTTTTTTTACTTACTATAAGGAGTCATTTCATAAAAGAAACCAATTAATTTGTTCCGTTTTCTTTTTTTTTTTAATCATTCAATAGATATTTTAAATTAATATAATTTAAAGAAAGCTCTAGTTGAAGAAGTTTTGGAAATGTAACTTTTTAAGCTACACAGTTCCAACCAACATATTTTTCTTGAATGGGGCATGCAATAGCTTGATGATTGCTAGGACTCAGTTAAGGAATGTAAGGCTTATCAAAGGATAAAGTTTACATATTTGCATCATATTAAAAGATACCAGAGAATAATGACTGAGATCTGATGTTATGAACTGTGTTCATCTTTTATTAATTGCCATTCCATGTGGTTTTTGGGAGCAGTTAAAAAAAGATGTGAATGCTGTTTAAAGCAACAGTATTTTATGAAGTCTTTGAGGTTAAAAAAAAGTTTCACTAGTTCAAACCATGTCTTTTAGCAATCTCTGGTAAAGAATTCTCTAACATTCCATCAAGCACAGTTAAATCTTCTGAACATATTCCTGGTTTTCTTATGTATGCAGCATAAAATGTGCGTATGAATAAGTAAAGATTGGAGCCATTTTTCTTCTTAATACAAACTCAATATGCCTGAAATATATTGCATTACTTTGAATAGTTTTATGAACTTTTATATTACTGCAGCTGTTGTTTTAATTTTGAAATCCATTTTGCTAAGCAGCATTTAGCTTTTACTCAGGGCAGTTATCTATAAATGAACTGCTGGACAGAAACACACACGTATTAAATATAGCATCTTGATTCCATTGTAGCTTTTAAGTATTATTGCCTTTATAAATGAAAATTTTAAATATTTAAAAATTTCCTGTCTTACTTCCATATGTCCAAGGTAAACATTATTTGAATTTTGAAGCATATTCTCTGCTCTATAAATAAGAGGAAGATATTTTTTTATCCTGTTTAGGAAAAGGAGAAATATTTTAATACTAAGTACTGTTTGCTTATTTTAATGGAGACACCAACTCCCACATTTGCATCTTATTATGCCTTGCATGGCCCTTTTGCTTGTGAGCAAAGAAGATTTTATGTATGTCAAAGCTCTTGGGTTCCCCAAGAGAATACAATTAACTATAGCTACGTATATTTTAATTGGGATTATTTGTTCACCATTAGGATTTTCAGATATTTTTCCAGATTATTTTCTATATTACCAAAATATGCTGATTTATGCATAGGACAAATGACTTATTAACCTTCTTCAGCCTAGAGTTCCCAAATATGTGGGAGTTTGTGTATTCATGATCCTTGGGAATGATGAGTGTTTAATTCTAAAACATCAGGAATACTCATGATATTTCTGGTGGAAAATAAAGGTAGCAAAGTATAGTAAGCACTGGATGAAACTGCTTAGAATTAATGGCTCTGATAAAACAAACATTAAACTATGACTAAGTTATATGTTTAATGAAAGAAATTACAGATAGTGTAGATCTTGCTATGATTTACTGTGTAACCTTAGGTTGTATTAGTGGGATTTGTTCCAAGGATCATAAATGTCTTTATTTGGACTCAGATAATAGAATCATATTGTCAATAGTTACATGAGATTTGTATATATTTCTGGGCCCTAATTCCAGCAAGAAAAAAGTCTTGTAATAATATATTTGTGGTTTAGTCTATGTACCACAATATTATAACTAACCAAGGGATTTTTATCTTCACTGTTTTCAGAGGATTTTGCTCCAGCTAAAATAGCATACAGTAGGAATAGAAACTATTCACCTACATCTATAGCTAAACTTGTGTATTCTATGCAAAATGTTTCCATGTCAATATTCCTGAACAATCAATTTATTGTATAAATGACATAGAAATAAAATATCTAATACTCGTGGATTGATTAAAATATGTTGCAAAAAGAAACATTGATATGATTGTGCAAACATGTAAATGAGTATCTGTACCTTAGGAGAATGTTCATTAAAGATGGAAAATAGAAGGAGAAAATTTAAGGTGTGAATTGTTCATAAAAGTATAATAGAATAATAGCACACTTGTTTACTTCAAACAAAATTGGCTACAAGGTTCAAGTGATATTTCATAATAATCTGCAAGCTTTATTGAGTAAAAGAACACGAGATACATAAGACTAGATGTGTGATGCATCTGTTTGTTCTTTAGAGCAGCCAATGGCCTGATTATGGACACACTTTGCAAATGTTTAAATCTTTGTATTGCCTAATGCTTTTTCTTGTGCAGAACAAGTGCAAATTACTACAAATTATTTGCTCTTCCAAGCTTGAAGGCCCTCAGGTGGTATTTCTCAGTTGACTGGGAAACATCTAAAGTAGAGATTGTGAACCCTCATGCAGTTAAGGACAAAGGACAGATATGTTTTTCTTATTCTTGCTGACTTCAACTATCTTAAGAAGACCAACATTAAAATAAAATAATGTCTATATTTTCTATTAATTGTAATGTGATCAAGTTTAAGACAAAACTTGCACTTTGTGGCTGCTTCTCTGGAGACAGCATTATATATTTAAAAATAAATAAATCTGCTTCCAGAAAAGCTGGTATTTCCATCTACTATGTGATATCTCTGCATTAGAAATGTATTAGACTATAAGCATTTTTATTGCCATTCAAATATAAACTAGTTTTGAAAAAAATCTTCAATATAATTGTATCTTTACAAAAGATAATGGTCATTTGAGTGGGGAAAATGGTATTACATCCTGCAGAGCAATATTTTTAAATGACTGTACTTATATTGTACTTGTGCTCATGATATACTTATATTGTCTTCAAATATCGCTATCAATCTTGGTATGCTGAAAGCAAAATATCACTATCAATAAATCCTGAATGAATCTGTTTTGGTCATGTAAGGAACAGAGGAACAGAAAGGTTTATTGCTTGCCATTATTTTGCGATAGTAACTTTTTTTAAAGAAACTTGCATTAAAGCTTAACTTTTATATTGCCATTTATTCACATACAGCTTTTTCCCCTAACTACAGCTTTTCATACTAATAATGAAAATGTATAGATAAATACCTATTTTGTAATTATTATTTTTAAAATGCAATATTGTAAATAAGGTTTCCAAAATTAATCCAGCTATTTAATATTCATGTTTAGAAGGTAAGAATAAAGAATAAAAAAGTAAGAATAAAAGAACCAATAGGTAACAGCATATTTGTTATTTTAAGATTTTTTCTTTTGCAAGTCAACTATTAACACTAAACATATTAATAGTAATTTTTGATATTAATGGAAAAACCACTACATTATGATTAATTTTCAAGCTTCTTTAAATATCTATCCAGGAGGTCCCTTAGATTTTAGTAGTTATCTGCATGTAGGTAGATGAATGGGAAAAAATACGCCCAATCATGATGAGGTAGCAATTGATTTCTTTCATGTAAAATATGATGATGTATCCACAGTTTGATCATCATAATTATAGTTTTAGTACCATGTATTAAGTCTAATTCTAACTTAAAGGATAAACATTAGATGCTTCAACAATGTATTCAAATGAAAAATCCTATTAGGTTTTTTTGTTTTTTAATCTTGTGCACATAGAATACTTTGGATGTGAGTTTTTTGCTACTGCTGTTGGTCATGCACTCACATGTTCAGCATTAGTTAACAAGCTTAGATCTCTTAGATTATACCATTTAAAATACAGGAAACATTACATTTGTAAATGTTACGCATGAGCAAATTAGTATTTGTCATTGTTTTCTAACTCATTTCTTAATTTTCTTATATTTTAATCCTTTCTTTATTCTTTTCTTTCTTTTTCTTTCTTCTTTCTTTCATTCAAAACTTTACATTGCATGTCATTTTGGTGATGTTCAGTTCCTGTCACAAAAGCTTTTTTTCTGCAGCAAATAACTTACTAAACAATTTTTTCTAATGTTAAAATGCACAGTACATTGAAAAACGTCTCTTGAAAATGGAGTTTAATCAGAGATTAAATAGATAGGATTTGATCAGTCTTTGTAAACCATGCACAGCTCTCAGAAAGGTTAACCATGGTGGTTAGTAGAATAGCATAGCATAGGATAGCATAGGATAGAACAAAATATAATTAAATAGAATAAAATAGACTAACAGAGTTGGAAGCGACCTTGGAGATCTTCTAGTCTAACCCCTGCTTAGGCAGGAAACCTACACCACTTCAGACAAATGGTTATCCATTTCTTAAAAACTTCCAGTATTGGATCATTTACAAGTTCAAGGCAAGTTGTTCCACTGATCAATTGTTCTAACTGTTACAAAATTTCTCCTTAGTTCTAAGTTGCTTCTCTCCTTAATTAGTTTCCGCCCATTGCTTCTTGTCCTACCCTCTTATTATTATTTTTAGTCTTCATAATTTAGACAGGACTATTCACCTACAGAAAAGAATGAGTTTTCAAGTAATTCATCAGTCTACTTTCATGACAAGTAAATAAAAATTACTAATTTAAAGTAAAATTTCAAGATAATATAGTACTTGCTTTATGACCAATATGCAAGTCTTCCAATTTAGTACAATAAATTAAAAGTCAAATCATTCGAAAATAGCTAAGTAATGTTGTTAATTGGTTATAATGGAAACATGTGTCTCTCAACCTTGGTAACTTTAAAATATGTGGACTTCAACTCCCAGAATTCCTCAGTCAGTATGTCTTGCTGGTGAATTCTGGGAGTTGAAGACCACACATTTTAAAGTCACCAAAGTTGAGAAAGGTTGCCCTAACCAAATAGTAGAAAGGCAAGAAAATACATACTTCCAATAAAAATATTACTAAGAATTCTGTGCTAGAAAAATACTAAGATATTTTCATTTTCTCATAAATATTCATCAAGATGGAAAATATCACCAAACCCTCAGGGATGGAATAGTATTGATTTCCTAGGTTACAGAAAACATTATCATGTAGTGTAAGTAGTGAAGGACAAAGCAGCATCGAAGTGAATACAAGGTAGAGAGAAATGGAATTTATTTTATACATTTATTAATATGCACGATAATAAATATAAATTATAATTTTCTTCTAAAGAAAAAATGATTGAATTCTGAAGAGAATGCTACATTGGTGGATATTATTATTCAAAGAAGAAAGAAAGACAGGCAAACAGAAAGGAGAGTCTGCAAAAATTGAAGAATGCATTGTGTCATTTTTTATATTTTACAATGTACTTGAATTTAACGTCCCAATGCAACAATTAAATAATACTTAAATTTCCCAAAAGAAACATGATTTCTTTTTGGGATAAGAATAATTAATAAATATCTGGTATTTTTTTCCTTCATAAAGTCACATGCAAAGGGAATAAGTTCAAGTAATATATAAGTAGTATATTCCAGTGGTGGGATCCGAAACATTTTACTACTCATTCTGTGGGCATATCTTGGTGGGTGTGGCATGGTATGGCTTGGTGGGTGTGGCATGGCAGGGAAAGTATACTGTAAAATCTTTGGGCTTTTGGGCAAGGTTACTGCAAAATCCTCATTTCTTCCCAATCAGCTGGGACTCGGAAGACAGAGAAAAGATGAGAGCAGGGCCAGTCAGAGGTAGTATTTATCGGTTGTCCAAACTCAAAAATTTATGCTACAGTTCTCCAGAACTGGTCAGAACCTGCTGGTAAATTCCCAATATAATTCTGAATTTTTGTTGTTATTCATAAAATTGTTAAAATGAAAATGGGAGAATCAGTTTAATTCCATAGACCTACTAAGTAATTATGAATACTTATTATCCAAACCAACATTGTATTGCTTGGTATAGAATGGGAACTTTTATAAATTTTATTTTAAGCAGAGCTTCATATACTTCTTTACCTTCTCCTGCCTGTTGTGGCTCATGAGGATGGATTCTTAATGAATCCTGGAACATCCATGTCTTTTTTTTTCTTTTCTTTTTTGCTAACTGGATAGTTAAAAGAAACAAAGAAATACTGTAATATAAAATCAATTCATTCTGTTTTTCCCAGGATTAAGAAAAATGTGCATCTTACCTAGACACAGTAGGTAAACAGATGGAGAAGATAAAACAGATTATGAAAGTTTGGTTTGAACTTGTAAACTAGTTCAGTTCCTTTAATTATATTTGATAGGTAAATCTCGGAGAGGATTATAGGGAGGCAGCAAATGGTATTTTTTGGTTGGCTTGTATTATACATTTGAGTGCCAAAAAGAAAAAAAAACAATGGAAGACAAGGGGAGGGGAGGGGAGGAAAGAGGTGTCTGTCTGACAGCTGAAGTAGTTTCCAACATGCATCTCTTCTCCAATTCCCTTCCTGTTTGAGGCTTTTTCGCCTTCTGCCCAATCAGTAGTGAAAAACATTGTCCTGAATGCTCAAAGTTACTTGGCAAATAGAGGAACATCCTTAAATGAGTGTTCAATATTTTGGTTCAATTTTCAGTTTATTGGCCAAAGATACCTCCAAGAAGATTGAGGAGTACATTGTACAAATCAGCAGCCTTTGCTTCAGGCAGTCAGTGCTTTTTCTTCCACCGCTTGTCATATCTTCTGTCCTTTTTTACTTAGCACTCAGAACAGTGGCCCATCCAGATATGACCTATGTAATCTTCTGCTAACAATCCTTTCCCATCCAGTGACTTCCTTGCAAAACTACCTAACAAACTTAGTGAAGAAGCATGTTTTTTTCGGTATTGTATATGTCAAAAAGTGGCAGCAAATTTCAGAAATGTTTTTCAAAAACAGGCAAATCACTTGGAATTAATTAGTTAGGCAGCATATAAAATTAATGAAAGTGTGGAGGCCTTGGTGCTCTCTTACTTTGGTTGTTTACTTGAAGATGTTTCATTACTCATTCAATTAGATAACATCAGTGTAAATATGTGTGGGGTTTGCTCTTTATTTATATATAGGAACATTCCCTGCCATTGTTGTTGCTCCTTGTTTATATATAGGAGCATTCCCTGCCATTGTTGGTGGAGATGCATTTTTTTTTCTTGGTAGTTCCTTGATTAGGACATTTTTCTCTGCTTGGTTTTTATGTTGGTTGTAAATCCCTGTTTATGTAGATGTTTTTGTTTGTTGTTAATCCCTTTTTATCTGGCTGCTGCTCCAAGATGATGGAGAGGATGTATTCTGGTGTTTTTTATTTCTTTCTTAGCTTTTTTGTTGTCTCTTTTAAATGTGATTTATCTCTTTGTCTATTAATGATTGATTTACCAAAAATTCCTTGACATTTCTGGGTTTAGCTTGGTTTATGATGCTCACAGTTTCCAAGTTTGAAACTATGGTTGGATCTGACTATGTGTTGTGAGATTAAGGAGTTTTCATTGTATCTTCTGATTTCTAGTTGGTATGCACTCTGCTAGTTTTCTGCCTGTCTGTCCCACATAGTAGTTGCTACACTTACATGTTATGTTATATATGGTAGAGTTATCCTTTTTATAGCTTGTATTCATTGTGCTGTAACAGATTGAGTGGTCAGACACTTTTGGATAAAGTTGTATGAGTGTTCATTTTGGCAGAAGATACTGTACAGACAATATGACTAGTCTAATATTGCTTTTTACATCCATCTCTTGTCCTGTGAAATCCAGAAGGATGCCCAAGCCAGCCTTGTGTCAGATTCTGGCTTGGCATAAAAATAAAACAAAAGGCATTTTTTTCCCATGCAGACCAAACTATTATTGGCTGGTGATCTCATTTAATTTTGGAATATTTGCAGAACTACAGTGTTAGATTAGGAACAAAATAGACAAAGAATTGAGAGCATATAATTGACACATTATGCCCGTTGCCTTGGATACTAGTCCATGTCTAAATTCATAGCTTAAGACCAAGTATTAGAAAAATATTTATTGTCATATGAATCTTCCCATAAACGTCCTAGATGGACACTATTTTACAGGAGTCACTATCAACTTGCAGGGTTTAATTTTGAAACTCTTTTAAGGAGACTTTTTGCCACTCATGATGGATCTCTTAGCACCACATAGGTTCAGTTTTATGCTTGATACATAATCTGAATGGTTTGTTGTTTTATCACTTTTTATGAATATATAATTCAGTTATTTCATTCTCATAAACCACCTTGGAATATAACTGAGAAATAGCATAAAATACTTATAGAAATAACAAACATGCATCCTATTGCTGCTTGTGTTAAGAGATGCACATGCATGGTTGACTTGATACATATCACAGGTCTCCTATATTTTCTTCTTTGCATTTTTGAAACTTTCTTCTTGGTTTTCATAGCATTTCTTATTTTTGGTACTCTCTGTTCTTTCAAAGTGAAATATAGCTTCATTAATTAACGAATTTCATGGCAGGAAAGGAGAGGTGAAAAATTTCCATTAGGATCACCAACTGTGTTTGCAAATTTGCAGAGGTTTGCAAATTTGGAGGAAAGAAGTGTAGAAATGCCAGTTCTTGAAATAATAATAACAATAAAGCAAATTAGGTATAGAATCAGGATGCTTAGTCCAATAATTTTTGGCACGCTGAGTAAATTCCCATGATAAAACCTGTCTATTTACCTAAACTCTAGAGTCTGAAATTGTTATGGGAATAAAAACAGTTGTATTTTTTTCTAAAAACTGGCTCAAAACCTAGGCTTATCCCAGCCTCACCCTTTCGAATGGCACCAGGGAGAACAAAAACAATTTGAGAAAATGATTCTTAATATCTTAGTCCACTGTATTTACACACTTTTTTGCAGATTCTCCTGCTGCATATAAACTATTTCAAATGTAGAGAGCCATCTGATATCTGATCCAAATAGATTTTCAGTACAAATCCTGTACCATGCCTGACCATTAATATAAAACTGGTCAAGTCAGAATGAAAACTCCAGTAAACTTTTCGTATATTTTAATAGAATAGAATTGCACCTTAAAAATGTGAAATAAAGAATCTCTCTGTACAGCAAGCATGCCCAAATTTATTTTGTCCCATAAATCCCCTGCGAAATACAAATGTACATTTAATAGGGTGAAATAACTTTGAAATTATAATATAAATGTTACAAATGTTGAGCCAATGCTATCTCAATTCTATGTTAGTAAATGAAACCAATGCTGTCCTGCAAAAAATGGGAGAAAGACATAAAAATAATTTTCTGACAAACTTTTAAATAATCTTTGCAAAAAGAAAGGTTAGTGCCTAGGTGTACTTACAAAAAACATCAGGGCGTAAATAAGAGCAACTTGGACATGGGCCCAGTAGCTACTTGATTAAATAAGGCTGCATCTAACCCAGTCTCAATAGTCACTGATAATTGATGTGCTGCATTATTAATGAATTGCACATAGTTGTTCAACATCAAAGGATAAAAGAAGACAGAAGTAATAAATTTAGGTCATAATGCAGATGGGAATGTTCTGTCTTAAATATAAAGACCTGGGATTAATGCAATGGCACTGTGACACATAAAATGGAAAGCTATACATGCTCCTTCCCCCAGCACAAGGACAGCTTACTAACAATTTCCTGACTACATGTCCACATCTCGCCATTTATATCTCCATCTCTTTCACAAATGAGGTGTTAGAGTTCATCAATGATTTATCTTCATCAATGATTTAGATGCAGGTATAGAAGGGAACTCATTAAATTTGAAGATGACACCAAGCTGGCAGGAAGATACAGAAGGAACTTGACAGACTGGAACACTGGGTCCTATCTAACAAAGTGTAATACAATGACTAGAAGAGTAAGGTTCTACATTTAGGCAAGAAAAACTAAATGCACAAGTACAGAATAGGTAGTACATGGCTCAATAGTAGAACTGTGAGAGGGATCTTGGAGTCCTGGTGGACAATCACGTAAATATGAGCCAGCAATGTGCTGAAGATGCAAAAAAAAGCCAACACAGTCCTAGGCTGCATTGATGGAGGGATAGAATCACAATCACATGAAGTATTAGTGCTGATTTACAAAGCATTAGTATGGTCACACTTGGACTATTGCATCCAGTTTTGGACACCACAATATTAAAAAAAATGTTGAGACTCTAGAAAGAGTGCAGAGAAGAAGAACAAAGCTGATTAGGAAACTGAGGCTAAAACATACAAAGAACACTTGCAAAAATTGGGTATGTCTAGTTTAATGAAAGGAAGGACTAGACGGGACATGATAGCAGTGTTACAACATCAAAGGGGCTTTCATAAAGAAGAGGGGTGCATGCTATTGTCCAAAGAACCTGAAGGCAGAAGAAAAGCAATGGATGGAAACTAATCAAGGAGAGAACCAACCTAGAACTAAAGAGAAATTTCCTTACAGTTGGAACACTTAATTAGTGGAATGACTTGCTTCCAGAAGTTGTGGATGCTCTAACACTCAAAGTTTTTAAGAAGAGATTGGACAACCATTTGTCTGGAATGGTATAGGTTTTCCTGCATAAGCTTGGGATTGGATCTCCAAAGTCCCTTCCAACTCCATTATTTTGTTATTCTGAGTTTGGAAGTTGTTTTTCCCCTTCTCAAAATATGGAGACAGTAACAGGGATGTTGATGAGCACTGAGACATGGTATGAAATTATGTGCTTTGTGTTGGCAATCTTTGGGGTCCAGTTGGTTCTACCTGAACACTCGCTCCAGTTTGATCCCTTTGTTTACCTGTCAGTCCTTTGTCACTTGATCTTTCTTCTTCTCCTTTAGGGAAGGTAGGTAGTTCAGTCAATTCTAGTAGGAATAGTGACCTCATAGAAGCAATATTTGATATTACTACTGGTAAGCTCTACCAAACACCAAGTAACAGAAATTGTGCTTGTTGACTAGTGATACTCATCCTGCCCTTTTGTCATCTGGGATGTCAATGATACTCATCATCAAGCACAGAAGCAAATTCAGAGATTATGATGGTTGACGATTTCACGAGATTTACCCCTGACTGATGAGGTAGAGAGGTGTACAGCAGAGAAACGAACAGTCTTCCTACTTCCTACACTCCAAACAACAGCAGCATAAACCACAACCTGGAAAGCGTTGTGGGCCTTGCAATTACCTTGAAGTATGAGGAAGTCCCTGCTGTCTTCCATGTTATACTACTGTTTCTCTCACCTTTTCTTTTCTTCCTTTGTCACTATTTTTTAATACATAAACTAAAAGAACTGTAGAACAGTCAGTCTTTGTCTTTTGATTGGTGGTGTAGAAACTGACTAGCTAGAAACATCTCATTTGTGTTCACTTTCTGCTGTTCAGTGGTGGGTTTCAAAATTTTTTGGAACCTCTTCTGTAGGTGCGGCCTGCTTTCTGGGTCCACTGGTGGAACCTCTTCTAACTGGTTCGGTAGATTTGACGAACGGTGAACTGGTGTGAACTGATAGGAACCCACCTCTGCTGCTGTTCCTAAAAGTAATCTATTTTTCAAAAGGTTACAAGGAGGATCTGGGGTTTTTTTTAAGGCCAATAGGCTGTGGTTGAAAAGTGAACATTTTCAGATGGGAAAAAATTCAGCAACATCCATCCAGGTATATATATGGAAAGTCTTTCTGCTGATCCACAGGAATGGTGATCTCAGCCAATACAAATAAGGGACTGTGGTTGTAACTGAAGTTCTTTTCATTATCCTTAAAAAAATAGATGAGTTCAGTGGGTTGAAATTTTATGCAGACTTCTGAAAACCTGCATACCAGCATGTAGTTGTCTAAGTTTTATACAAGAACATAGAGTCTCTATGTCTTGTCCCCAAGGCCTTCATTGCATTCACCACTCCCCATTATCAGTGAATTGGAATTTTTATGGTAACAGAAGAGGAAAATTATTATCAAGTAAAGATGAGCAGGATAGATGGCAGGAATAGCACTGAGCTCTGCAAACTCATGGGAAAAATAAATAAGAAACAATCAAATATTTTTGGGAAGAAATCCAGTTGAATTGGATTTTAAAAATTATATTAGATTCTGATTATTTGAAATAGGTGCATTTTTTCAAGTCTCAGAACCCACTAGAGAGATATGATTTTGGATTGAAAGTGAGTCTAGAGGAAGGAGTGAAGACAATATTTATATCTAATATTATCTAATATTTAATTTGATAAATGTTAGATCTTTTCTCCTTCCTGTAGACTCATTTTTGAGCCCAAAATCAATCATACCACTCAAGTGTGTTCTGAGACTTAAAAAAAATATGTACCTATTTTAAATAATCAGAATTCAACAGAATTTTTAAATAAATAATAAAAAGATACATCTAGAGAGTATTTAAAATAAATTCCAATAAAAAGAATCCAATAGAATGTTTAAATAAATATATTTGTGTTAGATTTATATGCTGGAGATCCACTTCCAGTGTACTACTTCTTCTATATCTCATGCCCATAAAGGGGCAGTAGAAGGTAGATAGACCATTAAGGATTGAATTCTTTTCTGTTTTCTGACTGCTCTTTTCCTGAGAAATTGCTAATCTGAGTTTACTTATTTCTGCCTTTCTTCCTAGGCAGAATAAAGTACATACAGTAATTGCTTTCCTGGTAAGATGTATTTAGCTATGTGCTAAAGTGTACATGGCCCAGTAATGCATTTCTCAGCAAGAAGTTTATTTCCAGTTATACTTCACTAAACCTTGTTGAGACTAGATTCCCAATGGCATGAATGTTCACATGCAAACACAGAAACAGAACCTCCAACATATACCCTATCTTTGCTTCGTGGACAAGGCTGTTGACATGGGGATTTTAATGCAATTGCAAAACAATTCTGCAGTGTTATGAGATTAGAGTAATGGCCCAAAGTCCCTATATGAATTTGCCTGACTGGTGACAGTATTAAATTGGGCTTCTCAGTTTTAGTTCAACACTTTGACCAGTATGCCACTCTGGATCTCCTTTCTGTAGACTAATCCATCAGAATATGCTTCCTTTTAAGCATATGCTAGTTAGTTGACTCTTGGGAAAACTTGGAACTCCAAGAAAGAAGAAGATGCCAACGCAAGTGATCCCAAACTCTTTCTAAAATTAATAAATTAGTGAGTCAAATGGGTAGAAATCAAAGTTCCATTTACACTGTCTAATTTCCAAATTCTGTATTACAAAACCATAGGTCCAATGAAACTCCATAAGACTTTCTTCTGAATAAACATAATCTGCCAAATGATCCTTTGAATGAAATTATAGTAGAAGTTTAGTTGTTCTGGATATTGTTACATTCATTATCCCTATGGAATTCTGTCTTAACTTTCTTTTTCAGGGAAATGAAGGAAATCCTTTCATTTCTAATTATGGTCAAGGTTGTCTTCCCATATATTTTACAAATACCCTTTAACTTAATAATATCATTTGGTGTTCTAAAAATCATGCTAAAATTCAAGAATCATGTTACTAAAATATCCCTCTCTATTCATTTCACATTTTCTTTGACAGAATGATAATCCTAGATTCATGGATTTGGCAATGCCTTAGATTATTTAAGAGTTCCATTGGAATTGTTAGCTGTATCCTGATTTTAACTTGAGTTGATACAAAGAAAACAAAAAGCATAATACCACCCATATTAAATCATATACATGATACTGTGCCATTTAGTAAATGGCACAGACAGAATTTCTAGAATATTTCTCAATATGCTTTATGCTCTATGCTTTTTGTATTGATACTTTTTAAAATGGAATACACAAATTACCAGGTCCTGTATATGGTTCTAAATGTCTTCTAAACATTGGTCTGAATGATTATTTTAATATGACAAAAAAAAAGTTTCTTAGGTACATGGGAGATAAGCCTTTTCTAAATTGTCTAATTTAAATAGAAATAGTAGGGGCAGGATTTTACATAATAGACATGGAAATTAGGCTGGGCTATTTTTCAATTACATACAAAGCAAAATACATCTTTTAGGTATCTCCAAAGTCATGAAGAATTCTGAATCTACACATCCTCAAGTCAACAAAGATTTAGGCTGAATCCAAGGGTAGAAATATGAGGGTAGAAATGTATGCAGATATTCTCAATATGCCAGTGAATTTGAAAGGTAGTTCATACTCTTCTATTGGTTTAATATAGAAAATTCTTCAGTTGGTGCTGAGAATATTTCAGATATTTACTTGATAAATTAACCAAACTGTATAATTGGGTATGTCGGTGGATGATGTGTTGGTGGATGACAGGTGGTGATTATGAGATTTCTAAAATAATGTGGTATATTCCAACTGTACTAAGATAATATAATTATTAGATGAAACAACACAGGTAAATGGTAACGTGAAACATATGGGGGGTTGTAATAGAAAGCAATCATTGTGTTTTGGAAAATTAAATACAATTTTATATACATATATATTCTGATCCAAGATTCTGCACTATAAGCAAGTAATACTAAGGGAACTAGGTTGTCTTAGAGTAGGGGTATCAAACTTGATTTCATTGAGGGCCACATCAGGGTTGTGTTTGATCTCCAGCTGGGGGGCATGGCTAGGGTGGGCTTGGCCAGCTTGACGTCTTATGTTGGGGGCGCCTGTGGCAGCCTGAGCACTCTACCAGCGAAAACAAGCTCCCAAGCTCCATTTTGGCTGGCAGAGACACCACGGGCCGGTCCTTCACTGTTTCTAGGATGGCCCCATAGGCCAAATCTAAGTAGCCCATGGGCTGGATCCTACTTCTGGGGCTTGAGTTTGACACCCCTTAGAAGATAGTTGATAGGCCATGGGATCTTATAGAACACAAATATGTCAATAATGTCACAAACTTCATGCAGTTTCAATGTCCGTCTTTTTAACTATTTGAACAGCAGTAAATGTCTATTAGTATTCAGAAAAGAAAAAAGATTTAATTGAGCTGAGCTTGAATCCCAGTTGTACACAGATATACAGAAGTGGCTTGCCATTATCTTCTTCTGGTATGTATTTAAATTTCCAACTCTAATCAACAGCCTTAGGTTCTTTTAGCAGCATTCAATCCAAACACTACCCACTATCCAGCTTTTTCAAGATCATCTAAGGTCAACCACCTGAGCTGTCCTAGGACTTAGGACTGTAGCATTAAAAATTTAGTTGAAGATCTTCATTGAATTATTTATTCTTTCTATAACTACGTATATTCCAGACTGGAGAAGTTTTTTTCCTAGATATTTTCCTTGAGTCTTTTTTCTTTTTCATTCTTGGGTAGATTGTTTAAATTCCAAAATCCTTTATGCATAGCCATTCTTCCCACAACTCTTGCTTTGCTGAGAACAAGGAAAGCATTAACTACCCAGTGTGTCGATTTCTGCTTCAATTGAGCAAAATGTAAGCAAATGTTTCTTTTTTTTCCCCACACCGAGATCTGAAAGTCTTGGGGTTTTTTTTTCCTTTACTTTTGTGCATGCCAGAAATGAACAGGTAAAGAGCTCAGCATTCTCAAAATTGGTGCCTTCCAGATTTTAACTCCAACATCCCTGGTCTTGAGAGCTTCAACTGGAGAAGGCTGGTATCTTATGATATATCAAAACATTTAGACAATTAAGATCAAGTAATACAATATGCTAATAATAATAAGTGCAATTTCAAAATATCTGGAGCACTACTTGAACACTATCAGCACTCACAAAATCAGTCAATTGCAAAAATCAGTTTTACTTGGAATGGCTTAGATCCTGCAACATTAATATTATTACACAACATCTGCCTATTTCAGATCCTTGGCAAGAATTCTACAGGTCTCTAAGCATCTGATTGATAGTACAACTAACCATAAGCACAACAACAATAATAACAAACTCTGCTCTTTTAGAAGCCATGGTGGCACAGTGATTAAAATGCAGTATTGAAGGCTAACTCTGCCAACTGCCAGCAGTTCAATTCTGACCAACTCAAGGTTTACTTAGCCTTCCATCCTTCAGAGGCCAGACACAGATTGTTGGGAGCAATATAATTGCAATTAAAACATTCAGGTGTTTTGGGATAATTTCTATAATATGTTTAGCACAATGGGGTTTTTTATTTCAAATATATCTACTTATTGAAGCAGTAACTGAGAGTCTTAAGCCACTAACATTGGCTAGAATTGTCATAAATGGAACCAATCTCTGTGAGAGGGACCAAGTTTCACATAGGCAATATTCATGCAGAAGAAAAGCACACAGCAGCATAATTATAATTTAAAATAATTATAATCAGAATAACGAATCTTACAGATGTCTTTCTGGGTGCTAATGCCCTGTTGTACTGCCTCATTTCAAAGAAAGCATTAAACAAATTCCCTTTTTATACTCAACTATATATGCTTTCTTTCAAACAATTTTGCCAAGAAGCAAAATAAAGTAACAGTGTCTCTTTTTCTTCCAAATGTTCAAGCAAACCTCCAAAACAACATTACCACTTTCCCCCACATATTTCTCAGGTGTGTGAGAAAGGTGATTCCCTCTTCCACGCCCTTAACTAAAATATTTACATAGATCATTTCTGCAATTTACTTCCAAGAGAACTTTTCTATGACTATTTCAGACTTGCAATAGTAGAGAGAAAAAAGAGGGGGGAGGGAGGGAGAACACTGAAATACTTTCCTTGACATTTTTGGCTGTGATCAACTTGGTTTGGTCTGGCATCTGCAGCTGGTTTTACATAACTCATACACAGTCCCACAGCAACTCCAATTACTCAAAAATGACTTGGTCTTCACAATGTACTTCTCTGTTTTATGTCCAGAATATCTTGGTTAAAAAGGAGGTGGGGAAGAGGGAGGGAGAAGACACAACATGAATTCTAGAGAGATTTCTTAAATGAATCTCATGCCTTCTTTGTCTGTTGAATGAAAAATGGCTGGGATAAAGGAGTTTTTCCCGTTCTGGTGACTTCCAGATGCACTGCACTGACCACCCACAATTCTCAGCCAGGATACCAAGCTGAAGAAGGATGGAATAGAAAATGTTATAAGTCAAGGAAAATGCAAATATGTTATAAATGGCAATAGGGATAGAATATAATCAAACACACGAAAACACATATTTATACAACTATATTTTTATTTCATTATAAAACATTTATGACAAGTGGTACCTAAGTTCTGTCTGGTTTTATTTTATTTTATTTTGCTGTTGCACAACAATGAAAGAAAATTCTATGGCCAAGTAAGTATGGCAAAATGCTTAGCACATCTGTCACCTTACCTCTTATTGCTCATGTAGTCATTGGCTGTTTTACAACTTAAGAACATGGAAAATAAATCCAACAGGGAATTGCTTGTTCTGAGGCTGATTTTCAATTTCATTCAGTAGGGCTGCATAGAAAGATATTACATTTGCTGAATATCATCAGCATTTTGATGATGAACATTTGTTCCTTTACCTTGCATGGTAAAAGACATCAGAGAGAAATGTTTGGAACATCAGCCCAAGATAAAAATTTAAGAACCTTTTCCTTCAGTATTTTAAACTAATACTATAGATGATATTGTAAAGACTACAATCCCATATGTACTTCCTGGCAGTGACGTGCGGTGAGGTTTATGGCTGGTGAGGCAGCAATTTTTTTTTTACTTGTGGACTTCAACTCCCAGAATTCCACAGCCAGGCATGCTCAGTTCCGATTTAAAGCGACAGCATTTGTTTTTCTCGTTTGCTAAATAAGTTTCCTTCTTTCTTTTTTTTTCTTCTCTCTTCCCCTTCTCCCTCCCTCTCCCCCCCCTCAAACACACACACACACACACACACACACACACACACACACACAAAGTTGGATTGGAGGGAGTCAGGGAGACCACAGGAGAAGGCAGGAAGCCAGTCAGCCATACTGGAGCACACACACTTTTCTCCAGCCCCGGAAGGATCCAGTCCAGCTTCACTGATTACAGGTTTGAAAAGACAACGTGGCTCTGCCTGCAATCAAACTACACTTGGGGAGGGAGAGCACTTCCCATCAGCCTTTGCCCAAAGTCGCGCACCAGGAGGATGACGTTTGAATTCCTCCCCCTCCCTCCAACCCACACGTACCTTTTCCTGCTTTTTCAGAGAGGATTTCAACTCTGCTCTTGCCTGCCATCATGAAAAGAAAAAAAATGTAAAAGGAAAAAGGCAAGAGCTGAGGTCAAGCTGAGGTAGTTGCTGCCAGAGTCACCATGGATGACTCTGCTTAACTCTTTAAAAAAGCCTCTAAAAAGTGCCCTCTACAGGAGCAGGTGGGAGAACAACGTGCCTCATCTACATCAGGAATTTTTCAGCTTTTAACCCTTGCTTAACTCTGCTCCGAGTGATCATGAAACGCCTAAAGTCAGACCGACTAGACGAGGCACATCATTCTCCTGCCTCCTCCTGTAGAGGGCACTTTTTTTGAGGCTTTTTTAAAACAATTAAGCAGAGTCATTCACGGTGACTCTGGCAGCAACTAGCTCAGCCTGACCTCAGCTCTTGCCTTTTTCCTTTTACATTTTTTTCTTTTCATGATGACAGTGGTGAGGCTCTGCCTCCCCTGCCTCCCCTGACTACACGTCCCTGCTTCCTGGAGTTATTTTGTAGACCTGGTACAGCATGCACCAGTAAGTTATTTCTTTCATTAGTTATAAACATAATAATTAAATTTAAAATCTGTACGCTCCTATCCCTTCCCTTCTTTTTAATTGTTAGCTAAAACAATATTATTTACAATTATAGTACTATATAAAACATGGTTTTCTGAACCCAAACTATATGTAAATCATTGCTTCTTTATTTTATTTTTTCATTCATTAGATTTTAATACTTTATTATTTTATAAATAACTCAAGTGAACAAATTTAATAATACTTCTTAAACTTAATACTTCTTCCAGCTCCTATTTTCTATATTCGTTATGCCTCTTTTTCTATTTTTTTCCTATTTGCTATGCCTCTTCATTGGCTAAACACATGAAAAACTACAAGGACCAGTGGTGGGTTCCTACTGATTCAGACTGATTCAGCTGAACCGGGAGTAGCTTGGTGGCCTGGGTCACAGGAACCGGCAACGATCCAGGCCTCCTAAGGCCCCAAACCAGTTGTCCCAGTGGCACTGTAGGCACTGCCATTTTGTTATTTGCTTCTGTGCATGCGCAGCGCAATTTTAGTTGTACTGTGCATACACGCGGGGCACATCCCTGAGCGAACCAACAATAGTCTCTGCCAGAACCCACCCCTAATAAGGACAGATCTTTCTTACAAACCAAAAAAGCAGAATGTTGTTTCATCGTTTGCCTTGTGCCTTGGCTTGTGAAACTGAGGAATCTAGGAATTATGGTCATGGAAAATCTATCAATACCATAAATTCTCACAATTTTAGCTATATGGTCAAAGGATGATAAATGTGATAAAAGTAATGGATGGAATTAGTCCTAGGAATTTTTTTAGGTGATGTAGGAAAATAAAGAATTTCCATGAAAATATATTTCATAGCTAGGTTGATGTTTGAAGTGCCATCCATAATGCAGCTGTATTCCCTACCAACATTTCATCAACACTATTATTATTCTTAGAACGTCTGAGTCTCAGTTCCTATTCATCCATTCTGAATTATTGATCAGAATAAAAAGCTACTTAATAAGTTTATTTGACAGAAATCGTTTGGTCATACCCACTGTCAAAGGACCATTAAATCTTCATCCACTTCTTCTCAATGAGATGATAGATGCATAACCTTTTAATATACAGACATAAGATTTCTGCCTAAAGGTTATACACAGACAGTAATGGGATCTTGTTTTGCATAATTATGTGAAAGTTATGCCCAAACACACACAATTAAATTTATGTTCGCTATTTTATTATCTTATGCTAACCCAAGCAAAAGAATAAAATTGTATACCGTTTTGAGCTGACCCTTTTAATTTGCCTCCCTATATATTATAATTTGAGTCACAGAATTAGTTCTGACTCAGATGTTGTTCTAATGCATATTCCATTTTGGAAAATGCCAGGCTGCCTTCACTGTGAAGCTTCTTTAAAATGGTAGAAAGGAAAATAAATACCAGCATTCCCAGCAATGCCACAAAAATGGGACAGAAAATTTAAGCCATCTATTTTGTCATAAATCTGAATACACACTTCAAGGAAAAAGTGTGGAAGATTCAGAACATCCCAACCACCAGTTTTCTGGATTAAGATCAGGGTCTGAGAGAGGAAGCAAGAACAGTTTCCAGTAGACTATTGAAATCTAGCCATGAACAAATTAAAGCATGTGCAATCTCCTCTTTCAGAACATCTAGATCATCTACATGCTCATCATATAAAAATCAGACTCTTATTAATAATATCACTCCTCATATGTTAATATGTATATTAATGTATAATAATATTAATAACACTCTACACATGTTTTGGCCCATGGCATTCTTTTTCAATTGCAATTTGGCCTTGTTGCTTCAGTTTGTTTCATTACAACACAACATTTGGAGGCAAGGATGGGATTTTCTGAAGGTTGAAGACCAGCTGAAAGGTGGTTTGGCAGTCAAGTACTCAAAGAAATCTCTATATGAAAACCTGAACAGATTATGCCTAGTATACATAAAACAAAAGTGCTATTCTTGAGCACATCAAACAGTCTGCTGTTTTTCAACCAGATTCCTGGGAATTGTATGGAAAAGGGTGTTTCCTTTATCTTGAAGAAAACAAGGTAGTCAATCCAGACCATAAATGAGCTACACTCAAAAGCCCAGATAGTTGCTATAAAAAGCATTGTTTGGTCCTTTATTACTGCCATAACATCAAAAAACATTTCATGAACTTCTGAAATTTCAAGCGTGACCCGTCAAAACCGCGCTCGACTAAACCGCGTCGCTGATGTCACCAACAGGGCGACAACAGCCTGCGTGGAGAAAGAAGGGCGCTTTAAATAGCGCTTTGAAAGCAAGCCGATTCAACTTAAGTTAAGGGTTAAGTTTAGGGTTAGCTTTAGGGTTAGGTTTAGGGTTAGGTTAAGGGTTAGGGTTAGGGTTAGGTTAAGGGTTAGGATTAGGTTTAGGGTTAGGTTACGGGTTAGGTTTAGGTTTAGGGTTAGGGTTAGGTTTAGGTTAAGGGTTAGGTTTAGGATTAGGTTTAGGGGGGTTAGGTTTAGGTTTAGGGGTTAATTTTAGGTTTAGGGTTTACAGCGTGCTTCTGTCTCCGGCTGTTGTCGCCCTGTTGATGACGTCAGCTACGCGGTTTAGTCAGATGCGGTTTAGTCGAGCGCGGTTTTGTGGTGGAACCAATTTCAAGTAATTACTGGGAGTTAATTTCTCATCTGCGCCATCAGATGATGAGACATGTACATTTCACAGCAAGACAACTGTATGCCCAAAAATTGAAGGTCATTTCGATTCCCACCATGGATGAGTGGATACAGAAGCTGATGAGCTGACAGAAATGGCTAAATTGATCATTTTCATTTTTTTTAAAAAACAATATACCTTTTTTGCCACATGGAGATTTCTTCTGAACTTTGTTTCTGAGGTGGGGAAAAAATGAAAGTTTGATTTTGTGTTTTACCAATTGGACTGATATGTGTTGATAGAAATGGCTAGTTTACATTACTGTAGTATGGAAAAGCAAAAAAGTTGTAGTTTGATGTTAATGTTTTATTTTACTGCAACAGAGTCAGAAGTCAACACTTTTTTTCTTTTCCACAGCTCTTCTTCACTTCTTTTCCCCCCCTTATCCGTCACTGTCTTCCTATTATCTTTTGTATTTTGTATCTTATTTTATAAAATAATAACATTTTCTGAGGGGAAAAAAGAAACACGTACATTTCATAAATGAGTTCAACAGAATTTATTGGAAAACCATTATCTGTTTATACCATAAATCACCATAGTTTATCGCAACATTGGAATTTTGGAACATTTTAGAAGCTAAGCCTTACATGTGCCAACTTTCATGAAAGCCACAGGCATATTTTTTTTGCCTAGTGTGAGAAAAAAGTAGAGAACTTTAAAATATTACATATGGAGTTACCAAGGGGATCCAACAGGCTATGTCCATTGTACCAATGCTAAAACTAACAAAAGGTGAGATTG
Source organism: Thamnophis sirtalis (assembly GCF_051295495.1). Taxonomy (NCBI): domain Eukaryota; kingdom Metazoa; phylum Chordata; class Lepidosauria; order Squamata; family Natricidae; genus Thamnophis; species Thamnophis sirtalis. Next base: position 38,845,368 of record NW_028261385.1, on the reverse strand, counting down.
TGTAAGTGTAGTTTAAATATGTTACTTAAACAGAAGGTCTCCAATGCCTGCATGCAACTAACTACATGTTCTGAGGAAAATGTTTTTTTTCACAACTAGATCAAGGTATCAAGAACTGTCTGATAGAGAAGATTTCCAAACTGTTATGACTCATCTCAGAAAATTTTGAGTTAAGCAGCTCCAGTTTGGAATCTCTGTGGCTCTTGGATTATTCCAGCAATGCATATAGATTCTGTCTTTTGGAATATCAAGTATATTAAGCCACATTTTGATTATTTTCTCACTATGGAATGAACAATGGAGAAACTTGCTACTAAAATTCAGGAAATGTTGCAATGTTTTGACAAATCTGCTATTCATTACAGAGAAAGAGAAGTGGAAAATTAGAACTGAAAGTGTCCCTTGACTTTGGCATTGATTCTTAAAATTTTCACCATCTGTATAAATTGAAATTGGATGGCATACAGGTTTAATAAATTATTATGATTGATAATCCAGGACAAAGTACAGGCAATACATGATGCACATAACCCCAAAACAAAGGGGGACCTTCTGGTATACCTAATCTCCTTCAATGTCTATCATGTCTTTCTTCCAAAAATGGTGACTTTGGCTGTATCACTTCATTACTTACCGAGTAAAAGAGTTCTGTGGTGCTAGACTCAACAGGATGGAGATGCTTTCCAGAAGTACCTAGGCACTACTGCATGGGTGTGAAACTCGCTGCATCACATGATGTATTGTGATGTTTTTCCCCTTCACGGAGTTGGGGTAGGTGTGACCTGCATGTGACGCATCCACCCTGTGGGCCACCAGTTCAACACCCCTGCAACTACTGAAATAATTTAAACATGAAGCAACAGAAGTATGTACCAAAGAACCTGCAATTTCTTTTTCCTGGACCTTACAAATATTCATTAAATAAAAATTAGCAATCCTTGTGGAAATAATACTAAATGGGCTTGCTGTCAGCTGGTTCTCAGTCAAGATCCAACGCCTGCAAATGAAAACTGGGGCAGCTAGGGACTCCAGAAGTCAAATACATAAGTACACATAATATTGAACTGTTAATCAGACCAAAACATGAGATTTGCCATCTTAAACACAAAAACAATCTTCTTAAAATTAATTGAAGAACATTCAAGAGGAAATGGTGAATATGACATTCCATCATGGCTGATCATGATACCGAAAGCCTTTATCATAAATACAGCATCCAAGGGAAGTATATAAAGAGTATACAAAATAGCATCCAGGGATGATCCTGAACATATCTATCTATCTATCTATCTATCTATCTATCTATCTATCTATCTATCTATCTATCTATCTATCTATCTATCTATCTATCTAATCTATCTATCTATCTATCTATCTATCTATCTAATCTATCTATCTATCTATCTATCATCTATCTATCATCTATCTATCATCTATCTATCAATCATCCATTCATCCATCCATCTATCCATCCATCCAGCCATGTCTATTATTAGATAAGAGCATGATTTTCTTCCAGGAATTCAAAGTGGTATAATTCTTTCTGCCTTTTTGTTCCCAGAAAATCAACTCTTTTGTAACACTTTGGTTAAACAGATATATTGCTTCTATGGTTTATGGTGTTTTTCCTCCCTTACAGCTGACATGGCATGGGAACATCTCTTTTGATGTTACACCATTCTTCTCCATGCAGCACATTAAGGTTGATCTTCAACTACTGGATTGTTTAATTTCTTAAACAGAACCAATGCAACATAGGCCACCTGTGCCTGACATCTAGTGGTAGCTTGATCAAATTATCAGATGTGCTCAAAATCTCGAGGAATTACAGGCTGCTAGCAATAGCGCTTCACAGTGCTTTACAGTCCTTTCCATCTTTTCTTTGGATCACTAAAATTTTCTTCTTCTTCTTTTTGACAAAGCTATCTGTGTGCAACTAGAAAACAGCTGGTTATACCAAAATCCATTTCTTGTCTTTTGAAAAAGCTGAATTATTTTATTAGAAACATCTAAATGTGTCTAGCTATTATTACAAAAGAATTCAGCAGCGGACAGATTTTTAAATCACTGTATGAGAAATCTTTTTTTTTTTGGTAAAATATTTCTTTCTTTACACAAGTTTGTAGCTTTACAAATCATACTTCCCAAGCAGAGAGGAGTGGGACATTTAGTCAGCTTCTATTTTAGTGCAAAAAGTCAAGACATGTAAAACTTGTGTTTAATGCTTAGAAGGATAAAACCATGCACCTTGATTAGCAATGATATGCAAGTAGTTTTCTATTGCTTTCTTCTTAAATGTTTTTATCTTCCAACTTGTCCCACATTTCTAATATTTAATTAAGAGTTTAGTTCAGAGGCTTAGCAGGGCCAGCCCTGATTAAGGGTGAATCTAGTCAAAGTCAGGTACTGCCATCTGCTGAGTCACTTTTTATTATCTATAACTTAAGCACACTTATAGATAAATATTTGCATTCTTGAGCATGGTTTATGTTCTTTGCCTTTTTTTAAAGTTCATATATTTCATAAAAATAGTGGTGCAGTGGCCTAGAGGTGGAGCTCTCACCTCACAATGAGGGTGTGAGTTCAGTCCTAGGTAGAGGCAAATATTTCTCACTCTGGGTACACTGAGAATATATCTGCTGAACAAAACTCTGTATTGGCGACAGGAAGGGCATCTGACCATTAAAATACTCTGCAAGTTCCATCCAGTTGCCCAGACTCCACCCTGCAAGGGATTATGGGGTCGTTAAAAGATGATGATGATATATTTCAGGAAAATGAGCATAAAATTGATTGTGGAGAATGCTCATTAAAACAAAAGAAGCCTCAATGAAACAACATGCATAATAATAAGAATCCTCCCTCAAAAGTAGTGTGAATGTCTACCCAAATATGAATGATTTAAAAACAAAAACAATCAAACCAATGAAGAAAAAAAGCTAGAATGAATTTTAGAGCAGCATTGTTTGCAGGGATGAGTAGTAGGCAACTGTCAAAAATGTCAAGGCAATTGTTGAAGGAGAATCAAAGTTCCATCCCTTTGCATATGCTGGCACATATACAAATGGCTAGAGCTTTTTATTGTACTTCCTTGACTACCATTTTTAACTTTTACCCCAGTTGTGGAAAGCCACTGCTTGAGGTTTTAGAAAAAGAGTGAAGTCAATCCTGTTGCATTTGTTCATCTTTGCTTGTGAGAATACTGCAAACCCACAGCAACACCTCTGCAGAAATTAAAGATGTCTAATTTCTAGAAAATTGCGGCCACCTTGCAGAAAAGAAAGACCTCAGCTGAGGCAGAGGCACTATTTTATTTGGTTTCAAGGTCATATTCTGGCAGTAGATAGTCTTCTGACAACCTTTTTTTAAACAATGGTTCAACGGCTGATCCAGACTAGCTCCGAGGCATCATTTCAGCAGTGCACTTCTTCAAATACTTAATGATATCCATATGTTATGATGTTTCTTGGCTTTTATTCTTTTCCTTGGATACATCTTGAAAAGACTTTGGCTCCATAACTCGTCTCGTTATCTCAAGCCATCAAGTTCTTTGAAAACTTCCTTATTAATCTTGGCTTTCTGCCTTCATAGCAACAGAGTTAACCTTTTAAAAAAATGATGGCATTTATTTTCCCAAATTGTATTTTCTGACCGAAAAATAAGACCCCTGTTTTATTCAGCTATTATTAGCATATTTTACATATTCTGGTGACATAAAGAACAAAGTATATAGATAAAGGGCATGCAGCAAATCCCTAGTTTTTGTTTGAAATAGTGGAAGAACATTTAATAATTTAATGTGCAGAAGTATGATTCAGTAGTGGTATCCATATTCCTTTTTCAGATAAGATTAAGGACATTTCTGTCAGAAGGAATGGTGTAGTTCCAACTGGGTTAACTCATCCTATTAAACCATACTTAACTCATCCTATTAAACCATACTTAACAATTGAATAATTGCTGAATAAACCATAACTCTATGGACTTGCATATTATAGTATGCCGTTAACTATAGTTTACCAAACATAACAGTTGATTAAAATCACACTATACACATTTACTTAGTTCATTCATTCATCAGAAGTCAGTGAAATTATCCTTTGGGATTTTTCTGGGCATATTGACTCATTTTGCAACCAAATATTGCATTCATATATTTTGGGGTTCTGAGAAAGACTGAAAGGGATTATTTTACTTTAAATTGTCACCCTAATAAGTCTTCAGGCCATACTTTCTATATAATTCACTAGAAAGTTCACTAGAAAGAACATAACTATGAATGACATAGTTCTTCTGGATCAGGTCAGTAGCTAATTAGTTTTCAATCCTAACCAGTTTAATAGCTCTAGTGAGCTCATAAGCAGAATGAACAGTCTCTTATTTCTTTTCAAAGTAGACAGATTCAGATGTTGGATGTAGTGTATAGCAATTAGTAACCATTTATCCAAATCAGAAGTTTGACTTGCCCCAGGTTTTTGTTGTTTTTGTTTTATGGTTTTATATGAAAAAAATTAGCTGGTTGTAACATGACCGCTACACCAATGTTTTAAATAAACAAATAAAGAAATCCTCCAAGAAGTGTACTAATCCTTTTTTTTTTCTACGTCACCCATTCCAGAAGATATTAACCTTCCAATTACTGTACTTTTTCTGATATATCAACATTCCTTCATATGTCTACATTAATACATTGCATATCAAAATATGGTTTTGTTTTGGCACAGATATGGAATCCTAGTTTCATGATTTGTAAATTAGTTTACAAATGCGTATCGGATGAACTCAACCAACTGGTTATTCAATATATCATATTTTACCAAAATCACAGTCAATTTTAGTATGTTAATCAGCTTATAATAAACTTTGGTCTTTTTACATTAATGCTTATACTTTAAAGCTGAGTTGTGAATTTTTGTAATACACAATGAATGCTGACCACTCATATTAGGAAACTACAGTGCCTAACAGTGCAGCTAAATGATTAGTTACTTGCTTATGAGCCAGCTTCCCCCCCAAAAAAAGAAATACTCTGGCAGATGACCATCAGCAAGGTGGGGGGAAAAGCAATCAAAAGAAAATACTAGCTTTTGGTAGAATTCCCTAGAATTATTATGCATGAACAGGCTAAACATGTTTTGCCCAGGATTACATGATATAGTGCAGTGTTTTTCAACCTTTTTTGTGCAAAGGCACACTTTTTCATGAAAAAAATCACGAGGCACACCACCATTAGAAAATGTTTAAAAAATTTAACTCTGTGCCTATATTGACTATATATAAAGTAATTCTCCCACGGCACACTTTATACTATGTCACGGCACACTAGTGTGCCACGGCACAGTGGTTGAAAAACACTGATATAGTGTATCAGAATGAATAGGATCTCATAATGTAGGAACATGTGGGCTATGAAACCTGCAAATTACCTGAATATACTTATTTTCCTCAGGTTGAAATAATTTTTAGGGCTATATGCAATGTTTTCCCTTTGGCACTTTTTAAAATACTCTTGCATCCCGTTTTCAGTGCTGATTGATAATCTGAATCTGACAGATTGAAACAGTAGAACATATTACATTCTGCTTTTCAGTATTTACTATAATGTGTATGAGATTTGGCTCCTTCTGATTCTATATCTACCTATATCCAAAATGGGCAAGTTGCTACTTCTTTTTGACACAAAGTATTTTGATCTCTGTGATAACAAACATTTCCATTGCTAAAGTGAAAATGAAAAAAAAAAGCAAACATGACCGAGCATTATTTTACTTATGCATTTTTGTAATGTTTCTGGTTATTGATCATAAGCATACATTTGTGTGTGTGTGGTGTGTGTGTATGGTGTGTGTGTGTGTGTGTGTAAGAGAGAGGGAGGGAGGCAGGGAGGGAGATAGGGAGAAGGAAGAATAAAGAATAAATCTGGTACATAGTACATTTGTCTACTATTTTCAGATATACCAATGTTCATTTTTAAGGAAAATAATTCTTCCTGGAACCTTAAATGAAAAGGCTTGTTGTTCTTTTTCCTAAAAAGAATTATTCCTAGAATCTTGGTGCTGTTCAACAAATCAGGGTTGACATTTCTATCTTTCACTGATGTGCATAAAAATGAACATTTAGGCAAAGTACTGACTTTGAGTTCTATATTTTGCAGCATATAGAAAAAATTCTCATTAATTCCTGCCAGGAAAATTTCATGGATATGTCGATGAAGACAACAGAAATGAAGTTGAACTCAAACGACACATTAAAAAATGAAATGTGTGGTGAAATATAGACATCATGAATATCATCTTCAGCCAGCATAAAGGTTTTCACAAATCTATTTAGTTGCCTTTCAAACAGTTAAATGGTGATCTAAACTGGATTGTGCTGCTTGAAGTTTATGCTGCCACTATGAAGAGTTTATTAAGAGCACTCACAAAATGCTAATTCCAAATATGCCCACAATGTAAAATAGTCTCTTACTCTGGGACTACATTCCACATATTTTTAATATTCTGTACAAAACAAGTCTTAAATAGGTAACTTGTATATATGTATGTAAGTAGTTGTGTTAAGATTGGATGGACACGGACTCCACATGACTTGGTTATCTGGAGTTCATCATCCTATTGAAAGAGAGTCCAAGCAAAAGCCTTGGATTCAATCCAAAGGAATACTTGTAACAGAATAAAAGTTGGAAGGAACCTTGGAAGTTTTCTAATCCAACCCACTGCTCAAGAGGGGAAACCCTATACCAGTGATGGCAAACTTTTTTGGCATCGACTGCCCAAACTGGAGCACGCGCACATGCCAAAGCCCCAAAAACTCAAAGACCAGCTGCCCGGTGTGCACATGCCACTGGCCACCTGGTCTTTGGATTTCTGGCATGCACATGCGTATCCGTGAACTTGTCTTCACACGTACCATAGGTTTGCCATCACAGCCCTATACCATTTCAGACAAATGGTTGTCCAGTCTTTTCTTCAAAAACCTCCAGTATTGGAGCACCCACAATTTCTGGAGGCAAGTTGTCCCACTGGTTTATTTTTCTCATTGTCAGGAAAATTCTCCTTAATTCTAGGTTAGTTCTCTCCTTGATTGGTTCCAATCCATTGCTTTTGTGGGCTATTTGCTAAATATAGACATAGTGTAGCCTAATGTTTAAATACCACTTCGTTCTTCTGAAACCTAAAGACAATTTAAAGCTCCTGTTTATTGTTCATAAAGACCTCTTCTTCCTGTGCTGATTTTTGAGTGCTGAGATTTGTTCTTTACTTGTATCATTTTATAAAATATTTTATAATTGTTCAATTAATGAGGGGTGGTTGCATTAGGATAATTACTTAATTATCCTAGGGAATCTGGGAATATTGACCAAATAGGTAGCAATAAGCAGCATTCAATGTTACAGTACCAACACAAGATTCAAATCTAGTTGCAGTGTTGGGTTCTCACTGGGGAGCAGCAATATTTGGAATCCTTTTTCTATATGAGGTAGATTTAATGGGCCACTGAGGGAAAAGTGGAACAGCTTGAAGGCAGCTGCATGCACAATAAGCATTGATCTTTTGCATTTCCTTACAATACACCTGGTCACTTGAGAGAAGAACAGAGAGAAGTTTATGAATCCTGAATAATTTTCTTGAAGGCAGACGAGCAAAGCATGGAGAAAATGAGGAAGAAATGGCCGTATACATGAAATTCCATCCAGCTCATGGCATGGTTAAAATGCAGTTTTGTAAAAAGAAATCTGGACAATATTTATTCTTGTTCATTGCCTGAATCAATATGGCAAAGAAAGAAAATATACTTCATTTAGAACAAGGTTACGTATGCTTCTTTCCATATACAGCATAAATAGATCATGTTTTTGCTGCATTTTTACATCATTTGAAGATATTTTGCTATAATTGTGTTAGATCAAAATTTAATAGCTTTTCATTTCTCTATTTTTCTTTGGTAAATTTCTGGCCTAAAAGCTTTGATTTGTGTACTAATATAAAACAAAGAGCGAAAGTACAAATACCGAAAAACAGCAACAAAACCTACATGGAAGTATTTTTGTATAAAATAGTACAAAATATACCATTAACTGTGAATAGTCTTAGTTTATACATTCACTATATATATGTGGTATATTATAAAACAGCTTTAACGACTCATTATCTAATGATTGTGGTCTACTCAATTTTGCATTAAAGGTTTATTGACTTGGGTTAAACAGCTAGAAAGATATTAAGTTGTAATAAAAACAGTATAAAAGTGCTTGTATATCTAAGTATTTGTTGTTCTTAATTATCTGACTTCACTCTTCAGCACAAATAGACCTTACATCGACTTAAATTTCAAGGACATGCAATAAACTAGAGAAATCACAGTGGAGCAAATTTCTTTGGTGAGTCAGAATCATATATAAATTTGAAAGATGCACATTACACATACAAAGCAGAATATAAATAGCAAAAAAGGGACTTTAAAGAAAACCGGGAATATATAAATGGCTTTAAAAGTGATAATCTTTTATAAGAAATTATGCAGATCAGAATAATCAGATAGAGCCTGATTTTCCTGAGTAATTTCAATTTCAAAATATTGATTGAAATAATTGCAATTTATGGATAATTTTAGTACATCAATATCCAAAGATGAAAATTGTGATGTACTCATTTTAATCCAATATCAGAATACTACCATAAGACTACTCTGTTTTGTAGACTGATAGTTCAGATTTCCTCTACAATTTAATCAATTTATTTTTTGCTGATCATACAATACGGAATTCCTCAACTGTGTCATTATGTGGATTCATTATAGCAGTAATTCAGCTAAATAATATTATAATATTATATAGGAATTATACCATATGTGAAAGACGCCAAACCAGAATTTAACTCTTATAAATGTATACTACTTGAGCTTGCATTAAAAGGAAATATTTCCTACATAAAACTAATGTATAAAGTTGACCCAAGTCCAATTCTTGAATACATATGGAATCTACTCATAACCTTTATGACCACTTTGGAAGCTGTAAAGGCAAACTAGATGAGTAAATGTGCAGCCTTATATGGAATAGATTTAACAATAAATATCATCCCAGATTTTAAAATTATCCTCTTCTATAGCTAATTGCTCTAATAGATTGTGTGAGGTTGAGTACTGAAGAAAAGGCAATTCCTGTCTTCCACATTTGAAGAAAAACATACAATATATTTATGGGCATATAACATATTTTTCAGAGGCAAAGATCACGATTATCACATAACTATCATTCATATTACCATAAATAAATGATCCGATTTATTAGATTTTATTTTCCCTTTAAGCAGAAAAACATTTGAAACCAACTCTTGCTCTTCCTAATGCATTAGTGGAGTTTGACAGCTGTCAGGATAGAAAGAACATCCAATAAATTATATCTGTATGGCTTACTTCATTTATTTATGTACGCTTCACAGCTGCAGCATTCATACACAAACATTCATTACTTTATAAAAAGATTAAAAATGGTTATAGATATTTTATATACAAAATTATTTACTTTTTTAAATTTTATTTTACAAAAAAGTAGGTCTATATATCTCCATCTTAAAATGCAGAGAGCTGTAAAATAGACCCATGATTAGTGTTGGAAAAGTTGATATTTTTTTAAAATGGCCCTGGTTGAAAATTAAAGTATTAGCCTTTATTACTATTACTTATTAGCCTTTATTACTATTATTATTGTTATTAATCCTACAGCCCTTCCTTGTCAAATTTTTAAAAGAGTCCTCAAGTCCTTCGTGATCAGTGCCAAGGCTAGAAAGGACAAAAGTCAAGTTCCATATTGGAGTCACTTCTTCCAAGTTGCTCTTAATTTCATATTCCTTGTGAAAGCTTTTCATTCCATAAATTCTACCGTTCTTCATTAGAAAATAGCTGTTTCTTGACCAAAACTACTTTCACAGTTCATCTTCAGCTTGTAATAGCCGCGTCTCCCATGTTTACAAAATGATTGCTGATAACAGTTTGAAATTATTTCCAGTCTAGTAAAGTACCTCCAAGACAAGCAACATAAATGATTAAAGATCTCTGAAGCCAAATGGTCATAAATAAGCCTGAACTTAGTTTGACATCTTATTGTATATACAGGTTTTTTTTAAAATACAACACACTTAAACACTATTAAATCATCTTATTTACATTATCATTGGTGCTAAAATGGAAGAGTTTAATTACTACAGGGACTGGGGTAAAGAATCAAATAATCCCTCACCAACGACATATAGAAATTAACATACTAGATAGGCTGGAAATTGTTCCCTTTTCAGTATTTTCATTTGTAGCCATCATTGATATGTGTTGTATGTACTCAGGTCCATATTTATTCCAAAATGCTGGGTAATCCTTTATTTTTTTAAGGCACCATAAATTAGGGCATTCTGGCATGGCAAATGTCCCACTTTTACCAGAAGTGGGTTCAACGCCTTGAATCTTGCCATGTCCTGATCCAACGATGAAAATGTTTTGATGAATTAAATGAGTTTACCTTTCCTGGTGAATAATTTTTATAATAGTATTTTTTAGAATAAGTCCTTTGGAATGAAGATGCTGAAAATAAAAGAAAAAAAAGAAGGAAAGCTTTACAACTGCGCTAACAGAAATATAAGCAGGATGAATGAATGCAATGTATAATATATATAGTATAATCAGATTCAGACATTGGCTAGCGTGCTAGTCTCTTCCATAGTAATCATTTTTCCCATTCTCCAGGTAAGCATCAAATCATTCATTCAATTCATAGAACAAAGAGATTCACTCAAAGAGATTTACTTTTATTCAAAGTAAATTCAGTGGTCAGAGTAATAACTGAAGATACTTTATGGGAAAGAAAAGTTGTTTTGATTTTATCTTGTAGAAGTTTTCATCAGGATGGCAAATATCTAATTTAAGAATAAGCAATCGTATTTTCCTCCACATAATCTACTCACGATTCATGCAGGTAATTTTAGGTAAATCCCATCGACCATTTCCTTGACATCTGATTATTGGAACATGTCGCTGGATGAAGCCATCTTTACAATGATATCTGATCAATGAGTTAATTTCATAACGGGGCTTCATCTTTCCAAAGGTATTTGCATTTTCTACTACCGGTGGCTGGCCGCAAGCAACTGAAAGTACAAATTAATTTTTTTTATAAAATGTAATTTTTAATGTATCAATCAATCTCAACCTTCACTACAAGACCATCTACTCATCGATCCATGGATTTTTAGACCATATATTCTAAAAATCACACAAACATACAATTCTATAAAACTTAAACCAATCAAAATAGAAAACACAGGAAAATATATTATCAGATTTAAGAGGACTTTTTTGAACAATTCCTGTATATATTATTTGAAAAGGTTTTTGTCCATTTTTCTAGTAGAAAACTACAAGTTTCTAAAAAGCTGAATTGTGTATATTATACTGCATCATATTACATACTTGGATATAGCACTTCCTTCCTTCCTGCTGGTATTCAGCAGGTTCTGACCAATTCTGGAGAACTGGTAACGGAAATGTTGAGTAGTTTGGAAAACTGGTAAATAACACTTCTGACTGGCCCCGCCCTCATCTATTCTCTGTCTCCTGAGTCCCAGTTGATCAGAAGGATGGGGATTTTGCTGTAACCTTCCCCTGGAGTGGGGAGGGAATCAAAATTTTACAGTATCCTTCCCCTGCTGTGCCCACCATGCCATGCCCAGCAAGCCATGCCCAGCAAGCCATGCCATGCCACGCCCACCAAACCACACCCATAGAACTGGTAGAAAAAAAATATGAATCCCACCACTGTCTTCCTTGTGCTATAAAAATGTTTGTTTGCCACATTATACAAATGACTTATCAGCCATAAAACTCTATGCTCCACTATGACACGAAGGTTCCACTATTAGTCCAATGTTACCATTAATTCATGAATAAAACAACATTGTACTTATTGGTGGTAATATAGGATCCAAGTGGCCAGAATATATGAATATTGTAATGATTCCAAGTTTTGTTTGGGTGTCTAAAATAATTTGCTCAATGTGTATCTCATAGCCTTATACCAAACTTCACATATCATTTCAATTCATATTCCTTCAAGTTGTAAAAATAATATTAGAGTTTTTGATATTTCTTTATGTTGTAAGCACACTAAATAATTTGGTGTCATTAACAAACCCAACTATCACTTTGTCAGCTTTAAATGAGTTATAAAGACATAGCATTCATTGATCAGACTTGAATTCCTCTTATATAACTCAGTTGCAAGCATGGACCATCCCTTTCTATTTTCTGTAATTTAAGCAACAAGAGTCATAAGATGTTCCCATGATTACTATGGCACAGATTGGTAAATAACTTTGTTAAAACCTTTTGAAATTTCAATGCTAACAAAAACTTGCCGTATTTTTTGGAGTATAAGATGCACTGGAGTATAAGACACACCAAGATTTTGAAGAGACATTTTTTTAAAAAAAAGTAGTAGGTAGATAGAGGGATAGAGAGGGAGAGAGAAATACAGTAGGTAGGTAGGGGTAGGGAGAGAGAGAGAGAGAGAGAGAGAGAGGGAGGGAGGGAGGGAGGGGTAGGTAGATAGAGCGATAGAGAAAAAGAGAAAGAGAAAGAGAGAGAAATACAGGAGGGAGGGAGGGAGAGAGAATTTTTCGCGAAAACGGGCCTGTTTTTTGTCAAAAAAATTACATGCATAGCCTTATGGAAGCTTATAGAGTGCTGCTGGGGGGCAAAATTGAGCAAAAAACGGCCTGTAAGGCTCTGCATGGCCATTTTGGTGAAGGGGTGGGGCTTCAGGAGGCAAAAAATGCTGTATTCAATATATAAGACGCACCCAGATTTTCAGCCTCTTTTTCTTTTTGAAGAAAAAAGGTACTCCAAAAAATACGGAACACGTTCACATGCTTACTCAACTCTAAGAATTTGAAAAGTCTTGGTTTTATAGTACCCAGGCTGATTCTTTAGATCTTCTTTAGATCTTTTTATGTTTAATCATGATTTTCAGTAATTTAATTAGAATGAAAATTTACCTAGCTATTCGTTTCTTTGTTCCTTCTTAGATACGTTCTAATCTTCTGGTACAGAAACCAACTACATTCCTTTCTTTAATACAAGAAAGTATCTTAATATTTAAATTATTTAAGAGCTCCTAAGTGTATAATTTCTTATATCCATTTTTTTCACTGCTCTAGTTCAACCTGTAATGAGTTTCCCACTTTTCAAAGCACCAAATGTTGCACGCACAAGTTTAAGTTTTAAGAGTATCAGTACAATGTTTACTGCATAAGTCTAAATTGGACTTATTTACCTGTTCCTTTCTTGCATGTGTAAGTGAGGTGATAATTGCATGGTACATCATTCCATTGACCATTTTCATGCCAAATTATAACAACACAATCTTCTCCAGAAGAAAAGAAACTATCTGGCTGTTTTGGTCTCCAGTTTTCATATTGCTGCAGAAGACAAAACACAATCAGAATATGAAACCTGCCAAAGTTGTATTTGAATAAAATAAACTGAGCAAAGATGTCAAATTGCAAATGTTGTCATCAGAAAAAAAAATCAGAATATTTTGGTGCACTACAGATATAAAGTGTACCATTTAAAAATGCACCTAATAGGAAAGGCTGAAAATCACTTTTAACCACAGCAGGAGAATGCAAACCTTTCTATTCCTATGAAATCAAAATTGTGTTAGCATCACCTTTTCTATAAAATAATACTACAGTTACTATGAAGTATATTTAGATGCTTTGGAGGTTCCTCTCAAAACAAATCTGCTTCGGATGTCTACAACAATGTTATTTTGTTTATAATATTAAAATATTGAATTTAGTCCTATCCTTCTCTGCCCACAAAAAAGTTTTTCATCCTGGTTGGGTGCTTATTTCCTGAAAATGTTCTTGACTTATTCTAAAGGTTATCAAGAGTCTTTCCAAATGGCACAGTCAGAACCACAGTAAAGATAGTCCTTGACTTACAACCACAACAGAGCCCAAAATTTATGTTGCTAAGCAAGATGTTTGTTAAGAAAAAATTGTCCCATTTACAACTTGCCACACTTGTTAAGTGAAGTTAAGTAATTAAATTAGTAACATAGTTGTTAAATGAATCTGACTTCCCCATTGACTTCACTTGTCAGAAGATCGCAACAGATTAGTAGAACCCAGGACTTTGCAACCGTTATAAATATGAGTCAATTGCCAAGCATCTGAATTATGCTTACATGACCATGGGGATACTGCAATGGTCATAAGTGTGAAAAATGGTCATATGTCACTTCTTTTCAGTCCCATTGCAACTTTGAATGGTCACTAAATGAACTGTTATTAGTCAAGGACTATGAACTATGTTAGAGGGATGCAGTGGCTCAGTGGCTAAGACCCTGAGCTTGTTGATCAGAAAGGTTGTCAGTTCAGTGGTTCAAATCCCTAGCACCGTGTAACCGAGTGAGCTCCCATTACTTCTCCCAGCTTCTGACAACCTAGCAGTTCGAAAGCATGTAAAAATGGAAGTAGGAAAATAGGAACCAAAGGTAACAGTGTTCCGTAAGCCTTTGGCATTTAGTCATTCTGGCCACATGAGCAGGGAGACGTCTTCAAACAATACTGGCTCTTCGACTTTGAAATGGAGATGAGCACTGCCCCCTGGAGTCAGGAATGACTAGCACATAAGTGCGAGGGAAATCTTTACTTTTACCTATCTGTATATTATTTTTGCCTTGATTCTTCTTTTTAAAAAATGATAAGGAAAGGGAATAAAGAAAAGGAATGCTTCAAGAAATCTATTTCACTGTCCTTTGGGATGTTATTTCTTTTTCTTTACTACTAGAAATTAATGGAGATAAAAAAATAAATTTTACGGAAATAACCATGTCTACAAATGCTATGCACTTACCAACCAATCCATCCCATAAATGGGTAAAAGACAAGTGATTTATTTTCTTTTTCATTTCAGCACTTGGAGTTGTTCCCTATGCGCACTTGTAAAAAGGTTCAAATTGTTTTGTTTTAATCTTTATAAAGTAATCCAAACACAGTATTTTAAGTACATTTTTAATAATGTTAATGAACTAAATGTGTTATTTACTTACTGGAACCATTAAATATCTTTATGTACTTTATTTGTATTTTATATTTTATGTATATAAAGTAGATATTTTTAACTTTTCCCCAAAACTAAATTTGCTTATCAATTATAACCTTTTGATTATTTAAGTAAGTTTATTGCAACATTCTAATTTGGGACACATTAAGTCTCTTGCCAGTGCCAGTGCCAGTGCCAGGTAATAAAACATGTTTTTGTCAGAAAAAGATGAAGTGGTTTTCTCCAAGACTTGATCAAACCACAGCAACTGTCAATTGATTTGGAAAGTCTGGTTTACAGTTGCATCTGTTTCCTACCTATGTGGTTCTTTGAGTACATAGCATTTAATGACACATTATTTCATATTGCCAATTGTTCAACATTTAGTTCTAGTTGCTTCTTTTAAATGAAACATACCCATTTAATTTTCAGGTTCATTGTTTGCCTGGCATTCTCTATATTTTAGAGCCTCAACCTTAGTTTTGGCTGAAGAGAGCTAAATAATTGTTTCCTTCAGAGTATTTTAGAATAAGAGTTGGAAAGGACTTTGGGATCTTTTACTTCTGCCAATGCTCGAAATACCCTATTCTATTCCAGACAAATAATTGCCCAATCTTTTTTTGAAATCTCTCTTTGATAATCATCCATCCAAGATTATCTGTTTGATAATCTTCCAAGGTGTTTTTTTTTAGAGCCATAAAAACTATATCAGATTAATGTCTCACCAACATTATATCTCTAAGAGGGCTCAGTCTTCTGCGTCATAGGAATTTTGATGTCAAGGAGAGCTTTGGACAATTATAAGAACATACTGTCACAAAACTTGGCATTTTGTGTCAGTCAGTAGGGGCATTTGCATCATTTTTCATTTTTTCTGCTTTATAAATATATTATCAATAACAATTTAGTGGCATGAGTAATTATACTCATTACTTCACAAGCTACCCTCACTTTCTACCAGCATCCAAGTTCAATTCAGGATGCTGAGGAAAATATCAACTTGAGTTTGGCTAGAGTAGACGAAGGGTGCAACTGCTCTTGTCTACTGTTTTGTCTAAGTTTCCCTGACTGCCAATTCCATATTTTCAGAATGCAGCATTTTGTAATTTACTGCCAATAGGAACAATACCAGCATATGTTGGTGCACAAATTGCTTTCATTGTGAAACTGCATTGACTGTATTTATGAAGTGGGGTTTGTACAAAAGCCAGAAATACTGTAGCATTTAAGTTCTAGGCAAGTCTTGGAAATTTTGCAGTATTGCTACAAAACAACAAGCATAATGAAATTGGCAAATTTTTGCAAACAAAAAACGTTTTCATACTGGACACCAACACTATGCACATTTGCTTTGGCATTATAATTCTCACACTGTTTTTACCAATGCCAGATTCACTTAATACAGATCCTTTAACTGCTTTCTTAACTCTTCATAAAAATCAATTTTTTATTACCTTATTTGGGCATAGTAGCTTCAGGAACATTTATTTCAGCTTTAATTAGAGTATGGTGTAACACAAATTCATTCAACATTTTAACATATGAGCCAAGTCTTTGTGAGACAACTAGATTTTGTTTTCTTTTTCTAAGTAAAAATGAAAACCAAATTTGGTGGCAAATGCCGATTTGTTGAGGAAACTGAGCATACCCAGGTGGGAAGATTGTAAGCAATAGTAACAATCCATATGTACAGCTCATGTGGAAACACAACCTTTAAATTCTCCCACTGTCTGAGAAATAGAGCACACAAATTAATGTGAAGAAAATGAATGGCCTTCTTTCATGAAAAGATATCACCACTTAAAACTCCAGAGTTGTAATCTTGCTCCAGGACAAATCTGGATTTGATTAAAGGGAAAAAAATACAAGTGCAATATAAAGCTTATAGAGTAGTCCTCAGTGTTAAAAGACAACTTGCATTTCATTAGGGTGGTTCCATAAGAAGCAAAAATTCTATATTCAAAGCTCTGTTCTTAAGTCTTTCTGAAGTCATAGATATCATGACAAGAGTTGGCAAAGTAGAATAAGAGTTTCCACAAACTGTTCAAAAGAAAGTAATAATCTGCCCCACAATCTGTTAAGTAATTACTTCATTCAAATAGTCAAAGTATCTATAGATACATGGAACTTCAAATCAGCTACATTTGGATTCAGAGCTTCTGAACCCTGACATACTTATCCCTATCATTGATATTTTTCTTTTTTCACTACATTGTAGTTGTTGTTAGTTGTGAAATTGTATCCGACCCATTGTGACTGCATGGACAATGTTCTCTACCAGAACCCAGAGTCCATCAGAGCTCACACCTTCAGTGACTCCATCCAGCCACCTCATTCTCTGTCATCCCCTTCTTCTTTCGCTTTCAATCTTTCTCAGCATCAAGCTCTTCTCCAGTGAGTCCTTTGTTCTCATTAGGTGACCAAAGTATTTGAGTCACATCTTCAGGATCTGACCTTCTAAAGAGCAGTCAGGGTTGATCTCCTTTAGGACTGACCAGTTTGATCACCTTGCAGTCCAAGGGACTCGCAAGAGTCTTCTCCAGCACCATAGTTCAAAGGCCTCAATTATTTGGTGCTTAACCTTTCTAATGGTCCCAATTTCATAACCATACATTGCAACTTGAAAACCATAGCCTTGACTATACACACTTTTGTTGGCAGGGTGATGTCTCTGCTTTTTAGTATGCTGTCTAGATTTGCCATAGTTTTCCTCCCCAGGAGCAAGTGTTTTTTTAATTTCTTGGCTGTAGTCCCCATCTGCGGTGATCCTGAAGCCCAAGAAAATCTGTCACTACCTCATATTTCTTCCCCATCTGTTTGCCAGGAATTGAGAGGGCCAGATGCCATGATCTTAGTTTTCTTAATGTTGAGCATTGCACGGCAACAGCCCCAATTAAATGACAAAAGATATAGGCCACAGAAGCCTAAAGGCTGGAGAAGGGATGGGCATTCTTTCAGAAGACAATATAAATAATTTCCTTTCCATCTTTCAGATACAGGAAAATATGCTCCACAAAGAACAAATAATAAACTGAAATTGGAAATGTTCAGTGTTAATTATATTTTCCCAGATTACTCCTTTTCAACAGTGTGCATGTTTCTTTCCCCATTTCATCAACCCCAAATGATAAATTATGCTGAGAAACCTTGACTAGTTTAAAATACTTGATAAATTATATGCTTTAGCAGAGTTAATTATATGACTGCATTCCTATTTTTATCCATTTGCATTCAGTTGACACACATTTCATGCCTGCCTTCTTAACAGCTTAGTGATTTGATAATTAATAAGTAATCCTCATACTTCTTTAAACTTTGAATATTGCTCAAGTCACAATTGGTATCTAAACAATTATCTGCTGGGTAAATTAAAACTAAGCAATTGTTAAATAGAGTTTATTTGTAACAAGTTTAAAACATGGCACCAGAAACCTTAATTATATGGTGCCACTAACTAGTGTTTCCTTTTCCATAATCCTCTCTATATCCTGAAAAACTTCTTCCATTGTATAACAGAAAATTGTCTGGAGCTGGTTATCTAAACAGTGTATTTCCTATGCTAATCAATGTGCTCTATAATTTAGTAACAATTTCTTTCCATGACCATATTCCATCTATTAGACAAGTGACCTGCTGGGATTATCACAAACAAATTCAATCAAGAATCCAAGATCTTTCTTAAGTTTGTTCTCTTGTTGAAAGAATTCATTTGAATGCATATTTTCAAAAATGAATAGGTGTTTCAATATCAAACTGCATATGTTACAGTGATGCTTGAATCCTCAGCAGCTGAATTTGCTAATAAAACTGCAAAATTCAATACATCCTGCTGTATTGCTGCATAATGCACAAAGTCATGATACTGAAACAGGTTTTTTTTCAAGCAATTACTTCAAAAATGTTCAAGCTCAGGAATTTTGTAATACAAACACTGCAAGGGTTCTAGTTATGTGTTATTAACTCAATATCAGATCCAGAAAAGCATGTCCATTTAAATCTAGTGTTTTATTTTTATTTCACTTTTAAATTTCCCATTAGCTACATATTTCTGCCGTAGTCAAGAAGATCATTAAAGATACCTGTGTATGGACGTTTACAAAAATTGCCTGGATATCTTTGGGAACAAGTTTCTCTGAACCTAAATCTCTATTACCATTCATCTTTTTCTCTTTCCACTCTACAATTTTCCTTGCAGCACTCTATAGCATGGGTAGCATTGAAGCATCTTAGGTTTCTTCTCTGATATACTCATTTTAGTCAATATACGAAGCTGATTGCAGAAATACAGATTTGCAAAACAGAACTGAGTCAGAGCGTATTCAGACTAAACACATAATGCTTGTCCAGAAAACTATGCAGTAGCTTTTTTTTTTCTTGGGCTTGTGTGGCTGCTGTCAACAGCTGAAGCACAATCTCAGAGAAAAAAACATCTTTATTTGATTAGTTGCTGACGAACAGAAGAATCTTTAAACACCCTCCAATACCTTTCTGAGAAATTTGATTGAAAATATAATATGCAAGAAGTGGTCTGGATACTATGCTGGTGGGGCATGTAGGCTGTCCAGAAATTACTTACAAGACTGGAATACAATGTGTCTATGTTATTCCTTGAAATAACAAGTCTTCCCTACCAAATTTCACTGGGTTGACAGATTCAATTTACCTACCTGAGAGACCGCCTCCTGCCAATTACCTCCCAAAGACTGATTAGATCGCACAGACTAGGCCTCCTCTGGATTCCATCTGCCAGCCAATGTCGGCTGGCCACTCCCCGGGGGAGGGCCTTCTCTGTTGCAGCTCCCGGCCCTCTGGAACGATCTCCCCGTTGAGATCCGGACATTTACTACCCTTCCGGCCTTCCGTAAAGCAACTAAGACCTGGCTGTTCCGGCAGGCCTGGGGCTGTTGAATTATCCAGCCCCACTTTAAGTTATGAATGTTGCTGTAATTTTAAATTGTTGTATTATTTTTTATATTCCCCCTCCCTTTTTATTGTAAGCCGCCCTGAGTCTTTCAAGAGTGGGTGGCATACAAAACTAATAAATAATAATAATAAAATAATAATAATAAACATCCCCAACAGAAGCTATATGCATGCCCTTGTACACCCCAAATCCTATATTACCCTTTCCAACTGTATTTTTGTATATAACATACATGTTGGCCTTCTCTTCTCTTGGAACAATGTTTGCACTATTTAGGGTTCCCATTATCCCATTTCTATTTTATTCTTTTTTCTCTTCAATGACTGTCCTTCCAAATATATATGCTATATATACTTGAAGGGTCAAATGACACACTGCACAACAGCCAATCCAGGTTTACACCAAAAATATTACAGCTTGCTTGAGTCTCTAATGGAAAATCGGCTTCTCTGAAACTAGAGCCATTACTTTTAGGTAAGTGCATATTGTTTACATCTTCAACCTTTTGAGAGCAGCTGACTATAGTAACAGGAAGAGGCATTATGTAAAAAGATTAAGCAGACTTAGTATTGTGCATCTGAAAATCAGTTTGAAAACGAAAGAATTCCCTTCAATCCAATGAATATTTAATCAGGACCACTAAAATTAGCCAGTAGATGGTGCTGTCTAATCATTACTCTTGTAGGCTAATCAATGTCCTTAATTAAATGGTTAAAACTTCATTATACTAGAAATATACCATTCCTTTGCTGCTCAATAAAAGTCAACAGAAATTAACTCTATGATTAACTTGTGCCTTAGGTGAATGTTTTCATCTTAATGGTATATTTTGTTACATTTGCTGATAGTCAATAAGTAAACAAAGATTTGGCCAGCGAATTGTACACGTTTTAACAATTTTTCATTGTTCGACAAATGGTTCGATCAAAATATTTAGAACGTAGTCTTAGAATTCTCATTTCCATTATTTCCAACCTTATAAGTACGAAGAACAAATGGACACTTCATTTCTCTGTATAATATACACACACCCATACAAATTTCTTGGCAACTATACAAAATATGGTTGCCAGTCTCTGCTGTATTTTTCTCCATTTATATTCCAGATGCCAGCAAGTTGCAGAAGCAGTTCATGCTATTTAAGACTCCTAACAAGAATACCAAAAGTAATTTGCAAAATAGAACAAGGTATATCCAAACATGAAAAATCAAGCCCATAAAATTAATTAAAAGGAACACCATTAAAAAGTTACATGATATATTTTTAAAAAAGAGAATAGTAAATGGAATATTTTGATTGTCAAAATACAACCAAGGTAGTGTTAAGCTAACACACTCACTGCCTCCTGTACCTCAAAAATTATAAGACCCCCTGAAAATATGGCCAAGCACTTATTTCGGGGGTCAAAAGAAAATAAGACCCTGTCTTATTTTCAGGGAAACATGGTAATCAATTCAAATATAAAATACACAGGAAAAGAGAATTGATATGTACTTTTGCATAGCATGGATTGATTTGGCAGACAATTTAAAATATGAAATAATGAAAAAATGTAATTGTTATGTTTCAGGCAAAATGTGTCTATGCTACCATTATTAATTAAAAGGCATACAGTAACACTTTCTGTGATTTCTGAATTAAGTTCAATCCAGTATCACATGGAATACAGTATACAAATCAAGGAAAATGTATAAAAACATGGATCAAAATGGCACGCTCAGAATCTTGATGGATTTGAAGTATTAATTTATTAATCTATTCTTTATTGTCCAAGCAAACACATTAAATACACAATTAATGTACATTTTATATCACTGAGGCAACAAAATATCCCAATTTAGGGATTATGGAACTATAGCTATAGGATTTTAGATTTTGTTTTCTAAAACTAAGCCCAAGCCATGTTCCATACAAGGGAAAAATACTGATTTCCTTTATGGTATTATGGGGGATTACAACTGTATAATGCTACAATCTCCAAATTTAATCCCTTGCATTAACATGCATTTCAGTCCCCACTATAAAACTACATTGTACTTTTAAAATCAATACTAGTCAATATCTAGATATGCCTTCCAAAAGTCTGCAGCCAGCATAACAATTGTGGAGAATTCTGGGAGTTACTGTAAGAACACAGGTTGGGAAATATTGTTTTACGCAAATCACTGGATCCTGCACATTGCTTTCTCCTTGCTTCTTCCTCATTTTTAGCACTGTTGCAGAAAACAAAGCTCAGGGAACCAGCAGATAAAATGCATGTTTTTGATTCTCATTCCTAAAGCGCATTATTCTACCCTACTTCTATTTTTTTTCTCATTGGTGCAAGATAAAGATTGGACCTTGTTGGAATTCTTTTTATTCTTGCTGTCCTGCCTTGAGATTCCTTTGAGATTAAGATGGGAGCCTGAAAACATTGGATCATCTAAAAGACAGAAATCCTGGCCTCTCCTACCAAATCATTCAAAAGAGTAAATAAATATCAACATTGCATCATTTCAAATTGCTAAGGTATTATATTACAATTTGATGAGTTACATATTTGAAAAATATTGGTCATAAATAATAAAACTCATAAATGAATCTGTTTTCTATGGAGGATAATATTGAGATGGTTGTCAAAACAACAGATAAATATGAGAATTTCATTTAAAAGGTTGGTTTTAAAAAACCCTGCTGTTTAAAAACAATAAAATAAAAGTTTCCTGATACGTGGGATCCTTGCTTAATAGCCACACATTCAGAAATTCTTGAAAGTCATGATGGTGCTGAATAAAAGGTCCTAACTATGGTTCCTTGTATTTGCACCAAAGAGTCCCTGCACCCAAATGATCAAATCCAGGTGCTTGGCAAGGAGCTTGCAATCATGATATTGCAGCATCCCATTAGTGATCTGCATTTGCGACCCTCTAGAGCCGAGGTGGCGCAGTGGTTAAATGCAGCACTGCAGGCTACTTCAGCTGACTGCAGTTCAGCAGTTTGGCTGTTCAAATCCCACCAGGCTCAAGGTTGACTCAGCCTTCCATCCTTCCGAGGTGGGTAAAATGAGGACCCAGATTGTTGTTGGGGGCAATATGCTGACTCTGTAAACCGCTTAGAGAGGGCTGAAAGCCCTATGAAGCGGTATATAAGCCTAACTATTGCTATTGCTATTGCTTCACTGCCAGGATCCAAAGCAAAGTCAATGGAGAAGACAGCAGGAGGTAGCAAATGGCAATCATCCTTGATTCTATCCCTCTGTTTTTGTAGCCTAGAACTGTGTTGGCTTTTTTGGCAGCTGCTGCACACTGCTGGCTCATATTTAAATGATTGTCCACTAGGACTCCAAGATCCCACTCACAGTTACTGCTCAATACAGTTCTAGACTACATAAACAGAGAGATAGAATCAAGATCACATGAAGTGTTAATACCACTTTATAATGCCTTGGTAAGGCCACACTTGGAATACTCATTCAATTTTGGTCGCCATGATGTAGAAAAGATGTGGAGACTCTAGAAAGAATGCAGAGAAGAAGAAGAAAGATGATTAGGCGACTGGAGAATAAAACATATGAAGAACGGTTTCAGGAACTGGATATGTCTGGTTTAATAGAAAGAAGGACTAGGGGAGACATGATAGCAGTGTTCCAATATCTCAGGGGTTGCCACAAAGAAGAGGGAGTCAAACTATTCTCCAAGGCAGCTGAGGGTGGAACAAGAAGCAATGAGTGTAAACTAATCAAGAGGAAAAGTAACTTAGAAGTAAGGAGAAATTTCCTGACAGTTAGAACCATTAATCAGTGGAAGAGCTTGCCACCAGAAGTTATGAATGCTCCAAGACTGGAAGTCTTTAAGAAGATGTTGGATAGCCATTTGTCTGAAACGGTATAGGGTTTTCTGCCTAGGCAGGGAGTTGGACTAGAAGACCTCCAAGGTCCCTTCCAACTCTGCTATTGTATTGTATTACTTAATGACAGCATAGGATTTAACGACAACACGAAGTGATAGAACTTATATTGCTAAGGGTTACAGTCATATGATAGCACGCTTTGCGATTGCATTGCTTAGCAATGGAAATTCCAGTCCCAACAACAGGAGTTTGTTTAATGACCATTCAAAATTATTAAAAAGTCACTTATGAAAAAAGTAACTTATGACCATTTTTAACACGTGTGACTGTTGCAGCATCTGCAGGATCACATGATTTACATTTGGATGCTTGGCAACTACCTCATATTTATGACGGTTGCAGTGCCTCAGGGTCACATGATCCCATTTTGCAACTTTCTGACAAGCAAAGTCCATGGGGAAGCCAGTTCACTTAACAACCGTGTTATTAACAACAGTGGTGGTGATTCACTTAACACTGTGGCAAGGAAAGTCGTAAAATGGAACAAAACTCAATACATTTCTCATTTAGCAACATACATTTTGGACTCAATTGAGGTCATAAGTCAAGGACTACTTGTACCCACATAAATGTATTTTAAAAATATATACCCTCAAAATTGCTCATTTTCAGAATTTCTTCTAATAGCTATTGCAGGTTTTTTTTAAAATAATGATCTCCTGGCCAAATCTACATTTAATCTATCTTGTAGATAAGAGCCTACTTTGTCTCGCTAAGCAAAAAATACAAACCAAAGCCTATTCGGCAGGCCTTTGTACTAATCTGAGGCAGAATATGATTTTTGATATTAAGTAATATATTTTAAGTAAGTAGAGCAATAGGCTTTTTCCCTCTTTAGAGGAAACCAAATGTATTATTTTAAATACCTCTATATTTTGAAGACCAAACTTTCTGTTCAATTTTCAAAATCCCTTTATTACAGGATTCCAAGGATTTCTGGCACAACAGGCCTTTTGTGTGCAGTCTGTCCACAGTACTCTCAAACTTGTTTGTTTGTTTTATTTAATTCTCATGGGCAACTTTCCTCTACAGCAAGTTTAGAGGATTTTCTCAACTCCTCCTTTATGCTCTCTCTAAAAGGAACCCAGGCACTGATTTGCCAAAAGAAAGAAAGAAAGAAAGAAAGAAAGAAAGAAAGAAAGAAAGAAAGAAGGAAGGAAGGAAGGAAGGAAGGAAGGAAGGAAGGAAAGAAGGAAGGAAGGAAGGAAGGTCTTAAAAAATAATTTTGGCTTTCACATTGCCTTTTTCCCCTGACACACTCGAGTCCCATGTTACAAACATGTGAAATGTGTCTACACTGAAGAGGAAGCCAAATGAACAGAGGTCTCTGGACAGCTTTAAGGTGGAACTCGCCTGTTTAAAATCTGCTAGCAGGCCAGAAGTGAGACACAATCTGGCTGCAGAAGCCGCCCTGTTCATTTAATAAAGCCCCAATCTTGTGTAATGGGAATGAGCTCACCACCATACAAAGTACTAATTATCAGCGGTATTTTCCAGAGGATGTGAATAACTCCCCCTTGTGAGAAAGAGGCCCAAGGCACCACTCTGGGTCAGTCTGCTTAATCCAAAACACGAATGGCTCCTTAGACTGCCATGCTTGTTTGCAAAGGTCTTGAATAGTGAAACAAGTTCAGTAGGAAATGAGTCGAAAACAATACCTGTGGTAGGGGGGAAGGTTCCCCTCTTTATACATAGTTATGCTTTGATGGTATCAAACTTGGCAGTCAGGAATCCTATTGCATTATTTGAAATTCAGTTTCTCAACAAAGTTTTTGAATACATTCTAAGGATGTCTAAAGGGTTGCATTGATTCATGGCATACATATATCATTTTGCTTTCTATGAAGCCTGAGCCACAGGAAACCAACTTCAGGAAAACTATAGGAAAAATCATACTTTAGGCTGCCTTTAATCATCACTTACCTACCCCGCCCTCACCCTTGTATGTTCATGTATAGGTGGAATTTTCCAGGTTTTGGCATGAATCCAAGTTTCTCCAGCTTTGAAGCATAGTTTTTTTTCCTATTGCTTCTAATGAAGCAATAAGAAATTCAACAAAAAAAAAAGGTAGCAGCTCATTAAGTTGCTTGTAAATCTGAAGAGATTTTATGTATTTAGATGTTATAGAAACTCATAACAGCATTTCTAATAGCCTATTTTTGAATTAGAATTTAGGCTACATCCATAATCTCAGATAAGCCATTTGAAATATTAATATTTTCTTCTCACTGTCTTGAATCCTAAGATTTCTATTGAACCTAGTTTCAGTTTTCAGGAAAGATTTTGTTGTTAAAATCAAGTATGGTTGTTTAAATTAAACAGTAAACAAAGAGACAAAAAAGGTAGCTTCCCAAATTGAGAATTTAAATATAACAAGCTGGCTTGAGTTAAAATTAAAATCAGTTTGGATGTTTCTTTTATTCAGAAGCATGACTTGATTTTATTTTAAATCATTTCCTCTGCATATAAGAGATTCCCCTTCACAACATTACAGACCTCAAGAGGATCAGCCAAGTGGATTCATACGTGTTTTCTTTATCTAGATAAATTTTCCTGACCTGCCCTTTGGGTGTCTTACTCAATCTAAAAAAATATTGAGGCGTTATTGTGCAGAAAAATATAAATAATCTTGTTTCGCTTACAAAAAATCAGTGTGATGGCTTGTGGTTAGCTCTGGAATGACCTAACTTTTTTTTTTAACCTCCAAAGCTTTGCTTGCCAAGAGCCCTTATTGCACTTGCTGGGACTATTTTTGGTATGGTGCAGCATATTAAAAATGCATTGCAGACTGTTATTTTTATTTTAATTCTGCTATCTTTACAGCAACTGAGTAATACCCCTGAGAAAAAGTAACCAGTAAATTCCAAAAATGAAGAGTTAGATTCTTAAATGTTATCTAACACATTGTTTTATGGGCCATTACTTTGAACATACTCTAGTCCTATATGCACTAAAGCATTTCAGATTGAACTTAATTGTGAGAGAAATGAATGCTGTGTTAGACAACCCTACTTTGGAGCATTCCAATGTGTCAGAGTTGCAACCTCTAGAATTATTTGCAACTCAAAGAGTCACCGGCAATTATCAGCAGTTTATTTAAGTAAAAGAATTATAATGATTTTTTATACAAACATATGCTGTTCAACATTTTACATTTTATTTAATTAAAATTTAATGACACTAGATATTATTTCCAGAAGCAAATTATAAGATGAGGGGCTCTTCCAATCAGTTAATTACTCTTAGGCTAGAATTTCCTAATTGTAAATATTCTTGGTTTTTCCATTTAACTTCCCTTTTTAAATAGGAATAAAAGCTTTAACCCAGGTTGAGAATTCCTGACTTCTAAAGGTATTAATGACCATAATGCCATTCAGAAACCCTTAGTAATACTGTAATTTTTGCAATAAAAAAGAAAAGAAAATGGCTTCTAATTACATCAGAAAAAAATAATGAACTGAGCCTTCCGTGCTTATTGTTTAACTTGCTATTGTAATTTTCTAAGATCAAATTAATCTTTTCTGACTAACAGATAGAACAAGATCTATAAAGATCAACCACTTTTACTCTGTAAAGCTAAAAAGGAAAGATGATTCTGGATGTAAACCTAATACATCAATGTTTTTCAGTAATTAATTAAGATCTAGCAATAGTAGTAATAGTTCATTTTGACTCATGCATATGGATATAAAGGATTTTCAAAAGACTGGAAAGAACTATTTACCATGTAAAACTATTGAAAAATCAGTAGAAATGAAAATAGAAAGAAATTATTTAAAAAGCATGAAAAGGGGGGATGGAAATCAATCAGAAAAATGTTAGTTGGCAGATAGCCATATCCTTTTGACAAAATGTTTTTTCTTCTTCATCTCAAGCTTAAATCAAAATTTAACACCCGAGATTTGCTACAAGTTTGAGCTAACATTTCATTTCCTGGAGTCTGGAAGTTATTGTCATGTGGTTCTTGGCTGCCTAACTCTGGGATTTATCACATGTTTAACACCGTCTAGTCTAAAGACTAAATGATCTTCTGAATAAAATACTAAAGTGCGAAAACGTACAGTATATTTGACCACGAAGGGGTGGGGAACAGCACGGGTGGAAAACAAGGTTAATTGAGTCCACAAGAATAGTGATAGAAGGATGGAAGTCTATACTGGTTAGTAACAAATTCCCCTCTGCCACACTCCAAAAGAAACTGTGTCTGAGACATAATAAAGCATATTAGTTCCGGCCATAAAATATCCCAACAAATGAGAGAGTAAGCCAGGCTTGCCTTTTTCATTTTCCACAGTCATCTACAACAAGTAGCAGCTTTTCAAAAAATATGAATAAAAGAACTTGCTCTCACAAAAAAAAGCCAACACAAGTCAGCCCAAACTAAAATACATTACTCTTAGATTAATCCAGTGTTTCTCAAACTTGGCAACTTTAAGATGTGTGGATTTCAACTAGCTGGGGAATTCTGGGAGCTGAAATCTACACATCTTAAACCTGTGGAAATCAATCAAACCATATTTTCTTAGTAACGTCTTTCTAAGGCTGCCATATGTGATATGGAGCAGGGAGCCATTCTTATATGCCTGAAACACAAGAACCAGATGTTTCCTTTGATTCTTAATGATAGAAGAGCAAATACCAAGCACAGTCTTGCAACAATACACACTCAGCTCCTATAAAGCATCTGTTTTATGTATGAAAGGGCGTATCCTAAATGGGATAAAAATGAGGCTATATATTAAATGAAAAGGACTGCTGAATGCATTGAAGTCTTGTTTTCTTTACTTTTATATTTTGTTTTATGTTCTGTAAAGCAAAGTAATGTTTTATTTCAAAGTCTCTGTATTTAAGGTAGTGGTGCAGCTTCATTTATTCAGTTCAAACTATGTATGCCATATTCCACCTGAGCTGAACTAGAATATGTACAATACAGCTGTGCTTGGATTACACAATGAATTCCTCCTTCTAGAATTGTGAGGGCGAACGTATGGCATGCGTGCCAGAGGTGGCACACAGAGCCTTTACTGCTGGCACGGTCACCATTGCCCCAGGTCAGATCTCCATGGTGTTTCTTTTGTAAGCTTCTGTTTCCCTGCAAACGACGAAACAGAAGCTGACGAAATAAAAAGATATTAACTCTTGCCTCGTTGCCAGTATTGGGATGCCCCTTCTCCCACTGGCCAGCTGGTGTTCATGAGCACACACATGTCCATGCATATGTGCATGCGCCTTTCAATTTCGGCATGCATATGTGCACAGTTTGGGCACTCAGTGTCTAAAAGGTTCACCATCATTGCCCTAGAACTACAGGCAGACAATATTTATTCAATGCAGTTTAAGTAGAAGACACCATCACCGGATTTCTTCAGGACTGTCTACTGCGTCATTCGTGATATCTTGCCCTGGAAAGCAACTCTTTATAAAAGCCCAGAATGCTGCAAAATAGCACACATCTAGAACCTGATTTCATTGAAATTGGAATGGATTGTGATATCTTGAATTCATTTACAGAAGACAAGACTGAAGTAAGTGACTGAATGATTTTTTTTAAAAAAAAGTGAATGGAAGACATCAATGAAACCATTTTAAATATTTTTAAAGAGTTCAAAGAAAGAGTTGTGGTAATTATTCTTATTTGACATTATCATGTAAGTCAAAAGTGTCCCTCGGGGCTACAGCATCAAGTTTTGGTTGGTCGGACTAGAGACTAGCAAGGTAAAAGAATGTGAAAAAAGAGATGGATTTAAGCAGACAGTTTTACATGTTCTTGCCATTTAATTTAACACATGAATTATATTCCTAGGAAGGGAGAGCAAACTCCATTTAAATCAAGAGGACTTGCACAGTTTAAGAGAAATAAGTTCAGCTAGAATTTAAAGAAGCAAAAAATTTGAAACAACAGAATGAGGAAGATTTTGCACAAACTCCTCAAACCCAAAATGATCTATGTACTATTATTTGACATCATCAATTATAGTAAGATGAAACAATAATGTTTTATCAGACTCCTACTATAGCCAGCGGTATCACAATCATACAACATTTGCCAGAAGTCATCTCTTACCAGCATATTGCCATCAGTCCAGCGGAAGTCATTCTCGAACATCTTATCATTTAGGCCAATCCACTGATAGTCATGTCCTATGCCTACAGTGAAATTATATATTTTAGTAACTTTTTACCATTAAAGAGAATTTTCTAAAAATCAAAAAGAAATTACATCAGCCTCCTCATGAAATCTGTGAAACTTATTTCTATTGTTTCTTGTAGAAGAGTTTATTCTTTCTTCTAAGAGCTTTGAATATTTATAAAAGATATTCTTACTAACAATACTTTTAACTGATCTATTTTTTCTTGTTGAGTGCTCTGAATGGCAATACTGTTTAAGAAGCAATACGCCTCCTTGAAATGGAAGGTGGTAACAATTACTTGAAAAAAGGTTTGCTTTGGAAATTTGTTATATTTAAATCTGCATCTTCAGCTGATACACAGATGCATTAGTATTTTCAACCTTGCTTTATACATCTTTCCATATATGCATGAAAAAAATTCCTTCTATAAATAGAGCATCCACTAGCACAAATAAAACACATGGATATCTAGCTTGATTTGCATATTTAGTATTCATCAAAAAAGCCTTCATGATGCTCCTAGTTTTACAGGTAGTCCTCAACTTACAACAATTAATATAATTGTAATTTGAAGTTACAATTGCATTGACAAAAAGTGACTTATGATCGGTCCTCAATGCAGCTACCCCATGGTCCAGTGATCAGAATCCAGGTGCTTGATAACCTGCATGTATCCTAAGGTTATGTGATTGCCAATTGTGATCTTTCCACCTGGCTTCTGACAAATAAAGTCACTAGGGGAAACCTAACAATTACATAATTTGCTTAAAAGCCATAGGATTCACTTAACAGTGCAATGATTCGCTTAACAAAGATGTCCTAAAATTGGATATGACTCACTTAATGACCACCTTGCCTTAGCAATAGAAATTCTTGTACCATGGACTACCTATATTTCCTAATTAATTTCAATTTCTGTTCTTTTCAATCATGTATTTTTCTTGCTAACATCAAGCACTTTTTAGATATGCCAAATGGCTTGGCAGAAAACCAGCAATTCATTGCTTCTCAAAAGAGAAGTCAAACTTCTCAGCTTTTCTTTTAAGGAAATATTTAGATTGAATATCATACCTAAACATTAACCCAGCTAATGAACAGTATTTATATCCTTTAGGTTTTCAAGCAGGATTACAACTGTGATAAATGCTAGCTATTTGGAATAGGATATAAATAAGTTATTTGCTTCTTTGCCCTCTGAGCGTCAGTATTTTTAAGTGTCTGATGATAAAACAGTCTAACAGTCTAAGTGGCAAGATCAAAATAAATGTTTCATAATGAATTGTGTCACTTTAATTGATTACTATTATTTTTCCCCATGAACTAAATTATTCAGTATTTAGAGTATTATTCAGAGTAAAGAATATTCTCTCCAATACCAGCAAATATTAAAACTTCAGCTATTACAGAGCTGGAAATGAACAGAATAGATTAGTAATGAATGATAAAATGAATATCTCAGGAATGATAATGAAAATGTGTAGTGTCCTATGAGTTATTTATTTTACAATAATTTACTCCCAGTTGCACTCCAACAGAAAGCACCTACGGTTTACAAACAGTTGTTCTTCTTGAGACAAGATACTGGTTAGATGGGCGCCCTGCAGGCGGCACTCTCTCTCAGCTGCATCCCACGTCCTGCGATGGGCAAAGTATTTGTAGCATTGCCCTTGAAACTTGTGCCATCCATAATCACAGGTCTCAGTGTCTGCAACGAACGAACATAAAAATGTACACTGAACATGCATAGTCAATGACCAGAATTGCCCACTAACCATGTAAAATTGAAATAAATCAAACAGAAATATCCAATGACATGTTTCATCTCAAGAAATATGAAAACGAATAGTAGCACATACTAATTTTGTACGGCATGTGTGTCATTTATGTGTTTTATTTAACATCAGCATGTACTATTTGATGCCTGGCTTTCAGCAATACGTAACACGATGGAAAGAAAGAGCATTCTGGAAAAGAAACTTTGTACATTGTAGGAGATCATTGTGGTCTGGCAAATCATCTTACCATCTAGAATAGCCTTCCTCAACCTGACGGCCTCCAGATGTATTTCAACAATGGCAATTGAAATTCAATATATATCTGCAGCTCACCAAGTTGAGGAAAACTGGCCTAGAAACTTCAAGTGATATATACAAAAGCTTGTGGAGAACAAGATGTTTTTAGACAAGTAACTGCTATTTCTGGAGCCAAAACTGTAAGGTCTCATTTTAGAAGCAGAAAGTTTTCCAGATGGAACAGGAAATTGATTGTCTTTTTAACAGAGGTTGCTGTTGCAATGAAACCTGTAAAAAAAGCAGAATTTATTTATAGCTTTTTTCCCTTTATATCTTCCAAGTGTGTATCTCCCAATCCCCTGTACTATAACTTTTTACACAGGTGCAATTTTATTTTGTGTATTATTGTTTGGTAGAATCTAATCCAGCAAAATTTAAAAATAGGATCATGCAGTCTTTTAAATTTTCATTGGTGGGCAAGAATGGAAATAAAACTGCAAACCTGAAAGTATTCCACACTTACATTGTAAAGTGCTACTTTAATTCCAATTAAATATATTTTTCCATTAAGCATCCTGAATTATTCCATTAAGCATCCTGAATTATTCTGTCTTAAACTCACAGGTTGGAATTAAACTCTCTGAATCTAATCTAGCATTAAGGCATCTATCATAGTAGATAGATACCAGATTAATACCAGCAATGACCATAGAATGACATATTTTGTGAGAACATTAATATTTCATGTGGGAATACCTAACTGACCATAAACAGTTAAATGGTGTTGACTTTGGTTAGTATTTGGATAGGAGGCTACCAGGTATTATAAGGACTACAAACCAGCCTGAAAAGTTGAAAACCATCACAGGAAAAAACATTGGCAAAAGTTCTTCTGATCTTCCCTCTCTCTTTGCCATAGCAATAGCACTTAGACTAATATACCACTTCACAGCTCTACAGCCCTCTCTAAGTGGTTTACAGAGTCAGCATATTGTCTCCAATAATCTGGGTCTTCATTTTACCCACCTCAGAAGGATGGAAGTTTGAGTCAACCTTGAGTCTGGTGAGATTCGATCTGCCAAACTGCTGGCAGCCGGTGATCAGCAGAAGTAGCCTGCAGTATTACACTCTAACCACTGCGCCACAATGGCACCACCATAAGCAAGCAAACAAACATGAATCTATCTATGAATTCACTGGGAGTTGAGCTTGACTTTGTGGAGGTGGGTTTCACTTCAGGCATTTAAAATTAAGAGGTGCCGTATATGAACTCAAGTTCTTCTTTATATATTTATGATGTTTTTTAATATTTTAACCTAGAATTTATTCCAATGCAGAGGTTCATTCTTAATTTTGGAAGTTGATTACAGTATATAAACATCTTTACACAGACAGCATATTTTATATCTGCAGCATGATTAAATGGGTTTGAGAACCGGTCTGCAGTTGAATGGCAGACAGAATTGTTGTTCTAACACAGCTATTAGGGAAATGAATCAGCTGTAACCATTGCAGCATTTCTTCAACAAAACTTTACTAGCAGCCAAAAACCATAGCAATGTTTATTTCAATAACTATCAATATCAGAGTTTAGATGTAGAATAAGAAAACATGACTTATTAAGAACATGAATAATCTCAATTTTCCAAGCTGATGTCTCTGAGATAAAATATGTTAGCATATCTATGCTGCAAGATCTTCTATATCTTTTAAGAATCAGCAGGGCTATCCCCCCAACTTTCAAAACTAAACCTACAGGCAGAGACAGTACTTGCAAATATTTCAAAAGGTAACTCTTTAGACAAAAAGCATCAGAAAAAAATGAAATGAAATAGATTATGCTTAGCTACACTGGAAGATTCCATAAACATTATAATCTACAGTAAGTCAAATTTTCTTAGACTGCCAGGAAGAAGTGACACATACAGACAAAATCAAACTACAGAAGCAAAGTGAAAGAATGAAAAGAGAGAGAAAAGACAGAGAGATTCTAAATTAAACTACATTTTCTGCTCTGGTTTAAAAAAATATTGAATAATTATACAGGGCAGACTGCTTTTCTTCAGAGTATGAAGTTACTTTTTCCAAAAACTACTATCTAAAGTCAAGCCCATACATTCAAGCAGCAAAGAAGTAATCCTTGTAAACCAGATTATATGTTCCTTCATTTCTTGTACTATTGGAAAACTTAGTGACATTGTTACTCTTGCCTTGAGTTCTTGTTAGTTTGCACATGTTACAACAATTATACACAATGGAAGCAACATACAGAATAAACACACTTATTAAAGTGTCTACCATCCCTTTATTGGTAATATCTTTCTCTTTTTATGCCTTTGAAGAATATACTAGGGGGGGGGAATCATAACACAAATTCAATTCCTTGACATAACACTCTTAAAATTTTCCTAGCACAAATAATAAATCTACTATTGGTGTTCCAAAATTTCTCCTTGATACAGAACTCAGTGCCTGCCAAGAAGCTGGAGCTCCCACAATGCATTACAGCTGTCTTTCTCTGTGGAGCTTACTACACAAAAGGCCATAGTAATACTAACACTTTTAAATTAAAGGGATTTAAGCAAAGCTATTATAGACACCACTGTACTGCCAGCATTGGAGTAATGTCATTTTTAGAATTAGCTGCTGAAGAAAAAGGAGAAAATGTGTATTCAGTGGTGGGATTCAAATAACAACTGGTTCTCTATCCTAATTTCTTTCAACAACCAGTTCACCAAATTGCTCAGAAGATTAACAACCGGTTCTCCCAAGTGGTGCGAACTGACTGAAACCCACCACTGGGTGTATTATAGCCTGCCTGGGAGTTTCTATGGTCCACAGGCTGATCACTATGGGATAACTAGTGTGAGCAACAACTCTGGACAGGCATCTGATCTCACTGAATAATACTCTCAGGATGTTTTTAAGAGAAATACAGCTGTTATTTTCAGTGAGGTGATTTAACATGTGTCAACAGCATCAGTTACAAATATCATTCTGACACAAGGGATCTACTCACATTCTGCCATGTGGCACTATTGGAAGCATTTAATGCTAATGTCTTATACTGACTGGAGATAATGGAAAATGTGACACAATTCACATTAAAAAGGCATATTGGATCAAACTAATATAAGCATCAGCAAATATATTAAAGATATCCATTACATAGCCACTGACACTGAAGAGTAACTAAATACTTGAAAGATGAATTGGGATTGACTTGGACAAACAGCAAAAATTGCCAAATAGTATTACAAATTGGAACACAAACCACCAACAACAACTACTAATCATGAAGTTTACTGTCACGAATCTACTCTGCCAATACAATAATAATTCCTTTTACTAACTTAAATATGGATTTGGTCGGCTTCTATACCATGCTACCATCTACTTGTAAAATTTGATACTTTGCGTATCTGGCAACCATGTGTGGAATCCAATTCTCAGAATTCCCAGCCAGATGATGTCCACAAATCTTAAAGGTACCAAGTTTGAGAAACATTGTTCTAAGTCAGTGGTTCCCAAACTTGGCAACTTTAAGACTTGTGGACTTCAACTCCCAGAATTGTGGACTTCAACTTCAGCTCTGCTGGCTGGAGAATTCTGGGAGTTGAAGTCCACAAGTCTTAAAGTTGCCAAGTTTGGGAACCACTGTTCTAAGTGATAAAGGCTAAATACAAAATCCTATCTCATTTTGCATTTAACAACTCACTTTGCTGTATGAAAAGCACAACCTGTTAGGGTCATTATCCAAAAGATAGGACTGGGATTTATTTTTGCTAAAGTTGTGGTTGCAAGAATTTTCTGGGGTGTATAAAACCAGTCTTAAGCCTATTTTTGAGATTATACTGTTTAGTCTTTTTCATTTCAGAATTATAGAAAAATGTTAAATTTGAAGGCACAGAACAATAGAATATGGAGGACTGATTGGGCAAGTGTGGATATACAGAATCCAGTGTTATTCATACTTACCGTAATATTCAATATTGCTTACTGAAATCGATGGGAAAAGTAAGTTTTGAAAAATACAATAAATTGCAGAGTATGAAATTACTTTGGGTCAGTTCTTTCCAACGGGAAATGAGGATTAATTAAGGTGCTTTACATAGCATGAATTCTTGAGAACATAGCAGTTCAAGTTGCAAAAAACAACAACAATCCACCAGTCATTCACAGCAAGCTTCCTTGTGCCCTTTCTCTAAAACAGAATTATATGTTTCAGCCTTTTTTATTTTAGGTAATATGACATGATATTGGAACTGTTTGGTAAGCACTGTATCTTTTAAATTATTTTATGGACTGGAAAAGTTTGTACTTAAGTTCCTCCAGAATTTTCAACCCACAGAGGAAAAATTAGATGGAGGAAATTATCCTAATCCTAATATAGTTTGTATAAAGATACTTTCTAGATAACAAACAAGGAAATAAGTATTCACTAAGTGTCTCACTTGAATTCCTCAGTTGGTCATTATGAATGGAATTCTTCACCAGCTAATAGAACTCAGATATTCCTAAAATGTATCTTCTTAAACAAATATGTCAACCCACATCAACACAAGGAATAGTTCCATGCTCTGAGTCACGACAAAAACAGATTACCCAATTCTTCTATTTCCACTAGTTAGGACAAGTTATTTTTAGTAACGCCTTGCCTCAGCTTCAGATTTAAGCAGGTATTTACCAGAAAGATAACTACCCAAGTAATAAACTGTGTTCCAGAGTCATCTAGTTTCTAGGGAAATGGGAAAACTTTATCTAAGATTTGTGCTAAGTTTGATTTCTAGGTTTGCTAGTCAATGCTTTAGCATCTCCAGCATCTTTTATTTTATGCAAGCTTAGCCATTGCATGGGAGGTTTTTGTGCCCATTTTTTTTTTGTCCAAGTTGGAATCTCTTTGTATCAGAGCTGCTTGTGGTCTGTCTCAGTGGTGAGTTCCGGATCCCGTATGCTGCAATGGGGCCAGGCGTCCACCTCAGGCACACATGCTGTGCACACATATGCACCCGACCTCAAGTTGCTCGGCAGAGGTTGCACAGGCACTGTATGTGCACAAATGGCCCAATTGGCTTAAATACAGGTAAGGAATGCAGGTGGATGGGTGAGCCCTCAAAAACACCATTCCAGTATGGTGGCCATGCTCCAAGATGCCACCGGTACGCTGATACCGGGGCGTACCAGCCAGAACCCACCACCGGTCTGTCCCATCTTTATCTATGCATGTATATTTTTCCATTGGCTGTTCTAAGATGCTTTCTATGATTTTTTTTTAATGGTCTATCCAGCTGAACCTTATTTTGGGTGACTCAAAAACAAGACTGTGTAGATTCCTTGGCAGCATTTTTCAAAGTGACCTGCCATCAACTTCTTCATAGGGCTGAAGGCAGAACTAGCTTTCATGTCTAAGGCAGTAATCGAACTCACAGATTCCTAGGCTCTAAATCAGCATGTTAACCGCACCACCAAACTGGCTTTTGTCTATAATTTTAGAAGCTCTATATTTTTAGTTCCTCACCGCAGAATGTCTTGCATGTGACTATTTAAATATATATTTTTACCTTCTTTCTTTTCAGTTTTATTCTAGAACAAAGCTTGATTCTATGTATATCTTATGACACTGACTTAATTCCTAAAGTAGAGGGGGGAGTTGATCTCCCTAATCATGCACCTAAACTCCCCAGGCCAAACTTTCAACTGTATGACACTGTAGTCATAAAGTAGAATTTAAAGTTATAATGATTTGAAATTTTTTTGGGATTTATTAGATTTATTTTCAAATTAACTGCTAAATAAAACATTTGTCATCTTAGGGTCCTATATTAAAGAGCTGAATTCTGAATTATTTCTATTATTAATGAGACTATTAAAAATTAATTACAATGAATCTTATCCTTTGCCTTAGGTTTAAAAAATAATGTATCACAAAAGTACTTTTAGCCTCATGGATATTTTTTCTTTCCAAAAGCACTTTTAAATTTAGAGCCTTTCACCCAATAGGATTATGATAAAAAAAAAAAAAACCAAGCCTGGAACCTGCCAGTATGCATTAAATTATTTTGTTGTAGTGAGAATAAATCTAGTCATAGTGAGATTCGAAACGAATACAACCTACAGAAGAAGAATTTTCACTCCTTCTCATGTTTTTGGAACTTTCTTTATTACCTTTGGACAGGACATCAACCTACACTGAAAAACTTGTATTTATTCTTAATGTCATTTTGCCAAAAATTAATCTGAGATATTTCTTACAATAGAAGGAGTTCAGATTTAGAAGGAAAAGAAACATTGTATTAGCTCAGAAATGTTTTTGCTTTGTTCAGGACTCAATTCAGTTGCAAAAATTGCAGAGTAGAGCTATTATACTATATGTATAGTATAGAAACATCACTATCAAAATTTCATAAAGATTTTTATTAACATGTTCTGAAATTTTAACATGGCATTTGGGTCAAAAAAGGCATAATTATTTTGATCATCCTTCTTATATTTAACTTTACATCAGCATCCTGTAAAAATTTCCCCAAAATACAAACTCCAGATCTCATTAACACTTATTACTGTTCTTAACAAAATACAGTATTTTACAGCATTTGGTTTAGTGAGTTTTTGTAGCTGATTAAGCTACCGTATTTAAGATGCGCCTTTCCCCCCCCCCAAAAAAAGGATGAAAATCTGGGTGCATCTTATACATTGAATACAGCATTTTTGGCCTCCCAAAACCCTGCCCCCTTTGCAAAAATGGATGTGCAGAGGGTTTGGAGGCCTGCAAAGTGCTCCTGAGGGCTGGGGAGGGCAAAAAAAAGCCTCCCAAAGCCTATGCATGCCCTATTTTTTGCCCATTTTTGCCCCCGCCCTCCAGCCCCCAGGAACACTTTGCAGGCCTCTCAAACTCCCTACATGCCCCATTTTTCACAAAAAACGAGGCATGCAGAGGGTTTGGGAGGTCTACAGAGTGCAAAAACTTTTTTTAAAAAAATTACCTCTTCAAAATCTTGGTGTGTCTTATACTCCAGTGCATCTTAAAGTCCAGAAAATACAGTAAATGCTGTAAATAAATTACTCTCTTCTTCTCTAATTATCAGCAACAACAAAGACTTGAGCACAAGAAGAAAAAGTAAAGCCTACATAAAGTCATTTTTATTTATCCTATTGTATGTAGGTGTGATTCTAGAAAGGCAGTATTAAATATTTAGAATAAATAATATAATACCCAAAGAAATAAAATGCATTCATCCCATCCCTGTGGCAGATGATTCTTTTTGCCACCTTTCATAGATTATTTCAAAAGTAGCATTGAGTTAACTGCACATTTCAAATTGGTCTCTCACCTTTTTCACAAAGTGCTCCAACATAGCTTGGAAGACAAAGACAAGCAAATGTATTGACACCATCAATGCACGTGGCACCATTTCTACAAGGACTGGATTGACATTCATCGATTTCTATTCAAGAAAATTACAAACAAATAATGGTTTACAACAGCTATTCTCATTTTCACATTGTGTGTGTGTGTATGTGTGTGTATTATATAAAGTAGTATTATATCAAGTAGAATAATTTATTAATGGATTTCAGGCATCCCAATATATAAACTTAATTTTTTTGCACAATATTTGAATATACTTGCCACACAGAGAACTTTTCTAAATGCAGCACATCAACCTGCCCTTGTTAAAAATCATCCTAAATCTCTAACCTGCACCTTCAGTTTACCTGTCACTACTTGAACTGCTGGGGGGAAAATATATTACAGCAATTCCTTTTTCAAAAGGAAAATCTGGGTAATTATTGCTGCCAAGTGTCCAACTTGTTCTAACCTGTCAACATGAAACACTGAACTTCTGTACCTCTTAATGGCTGGAGGCATTGTCATTCATGCTGTTTATTTTATCTTTATCTTGCTGCCCATTCAAAATAAATAATGTATGAAATAATACGTTACAAATCTTCAAAAAGTAAAAATCCAGGTTGTATGGAATAATTAAATAACAGGAAACAAACCCATCAGAATAAGGAAATCTTTTATTACTAAAATTGCTTCATGCCTTTGGCTGAACGAACTCAGCAAACAAAAAGACCCTTTCTTTCATTAATTTAATAAGCATTCTCATGTCTTCAAAGACTAGTTTTTAATAAATTTTATTAAATAAGGATGACACAGACTATTCTAATTAGATCTGGAAAGGTATGGGCATTTTTGAAATATCCTTCCTCATTTGGTACCCTTTAAATATATTTGATTAAAAATTCAGAATATCTATCTAGCATGTATTCCAATATATGTGCACAGCACCAGTTGGAGAAGATTATTTTAAAAAATAAATAAATTTTGTCTTCCTGTTTCCAAGGCTCTGTTAAACTGATTCTATGTCTGGAAGCAAATTAGGTGCAGCTATTAATGGACACATACATTTGAAATAGATCAGTATTTTTTCCTTAAAGCATCCATTTATCAAAACCAGATATTAATATTATAATTTGCTTATCTATTATTTATACCTGATATAGTCTTTTATTTATTGAAGGAAAAAAAGAAAACAGCAACATACAGATAAAATGTCTTACTATGCAACACCATTAGGTAGAACATGAATAGAAAAGTATAGCAAATAATGCATGTTTTATAACCCTGGTGATATTTACACTTAGATATTCCATTTGTATGAACATGGATTGCATTTGCTGAATGGCTAGTTGAGTATAGTTGATATAAATCTCATTATTGCCTGAACTTTAATGTTCATTACTGAATTTCTTCTGCACATTAAAAAAAATTAGACAGTCAAAAATAGCAAAGCATTTATTTCTTACCTATTTCACAACGATCACCACTGTAACCTGGCATACAGGTGCAGATATAGAAAGAGTCACGTGGGTAACAAGTGCCCCCATGCAAGCATGGATTGCTTTTACATAGATCTTGGCCTGTAAAAATGAGTTCATTGAAAATAGCTATATATTTTTTTAAAGTTAGTTTGTTTCTGTGCACAAAACTTTTCTGAATTTATCCCAAGTGCTGCAATCTGTTACATTAACAGATTAAACACTATAAGCATGCAAGCAAATATAATTAATTAAGCATAAGGTGTGGCAATAACAATAATTCATGCTTTCATAATATAAATGAATTTACTACATCAGGAAAAATTATTTTGAACAATATTTTGTTTACTTCAATGATGCTTTGTTTTGATTTTGGCAGTCTTAATATTTTGTTGAGGATTTAGCTGATATGATATGACAATTAATTATAGCCAAAATAGTTAAAACAAGTACACAGTGAATGAAACATGTATTATCTGAACGAAGTTAGTTTATGTGCAATGACTGGGTAGACAGAACAACAATTCTTATAACGTACATTTTGTTTGTTATCATCTCAGTGTGAATTGTGACCTTGGATAAACACAACCTTTCAATTCACACTATATTTAATCAATTTATAAGACATTCTATTTTAAAAAATATCACCCAGAACTCAATTTATTTTTTGAATCTATTGTCTTGTCAAATAAAAAACTTCTAAGGTTTCTTTTGTATTTTTAAGTAAAGGTTACATATACGTAAAACTATTACTTATTACTAGAATGACACCAACATATTAAGTAATTATGTGAATCTGTTGTGTCTGAAAGTATATCAGGCCCAAATTGCACCTTTTTAAATATAACTACTGATAAAATATTCTATGCCTTGACTACTTATTTTGTGCAAAACCCTCAATAGAAAACTATGAGAAATCTTCTCAAATCCTTCCCATTGGGAAAAATAATCTAAGCTAAATATGGTGGATGTCCACAGAAATTCTCAGAATTTAAATGTCTTACATAGCTAGCTATCCAACTCATGAA
This sequence comes from Thamnophis sirtalis, assembly GCF_051295495.1. Classification (NCBI taxonomy): domain Eukaryota; kingdom Metazoa; phylum Chordata; class Lepidosauria; order Squamata; family Natricidae; genus Thamnophis; species Thamnophis sirtalis. The sequence goes on along the minus strand of NW_028261385.1, from coordinate 38,803,459 downwards.
TCTCTTATCTGTATGAATACTTTATCCACAGTAATACTGATTTCACATGTTGAATCACACTGCACGTGAGCACAATGGAAAATAATAAAATTATTGCAAATTCCAGGGAAGGGAAAGCAGACAAGGGAGAACTGGTATTCAGTCTGCTGTCCGGTGCGAATAGCTTTCATTTCAAGATCTGTATATAAAAATGAATTCCACTTTTTCCCTCCAAAGTAACTATTTCTCTTTCACAGTTAGCCACATACATATTGCTGTATCTCTTAATATCATTATGATTCAGTGATTTCCAAAAGTCTAACATTATTGCATTAGTAATATTTTTTCTATTCCAAAATATTGACAAATATTTCACATATAATTCATGCAATATCTTTTTTCTTCTTCATGCAACCAGTTCTGAATTTTTCAGGGTCCACATTTGAATGCACAAATGTACCAGGTGAACTAGACAACTAGGTCTAGCTATCATAATAGAAACTTCTGTCACCATTCCAATGATCGTTCAGTTCACTTACTACATTTGTTCATATAATGTGTGGCATATATTATCGTCACAGTTTATCTTCAAGCAAGAACTTTCTGATAAATAATTGTGGCAGAGGAAAGGATGCACTTAAACAGCTTCTCCCTTACCTGGGATCTGAATTGCTGAGCCTTCAACTGAACCTTCACCTTGACCAATCAGGAAATCTGATCCATTGGTAACATCCAGAAGTAAAAATGGTGGAGTTACAAGTTCATTTGCATTTACATCCTCTGTATTTATTGTTTGTTTGTTTGAATCAGAAATGCTTCCAGGACCTGAATATTCATTTACAAGGTTAGAAGAAATTGTGGTTGACTTTGGTTGGACTGTTTGAAGTTTCACGGTTTTATCTGCAGATGGTGGTGGTGAGATTGGCCAAACACTGGCTTCCCCATCAGCACCAAACACTCCACCCGTTTTACTCTCATGTGGAATTGAAGAAGGTATGCTATGTATCCATAACAAACTTCCATCAGCACTATTTCCATCTAACTGATTTAGCTCTTTTACCTTCTCGGGAGTTTCTTCTTCTAACAGGTCTTCAGCATCAGAATGAAAAAAGCTTGATGGTATCACATCTTTTGAAATAAATTCTTCAAAAAGAGTTGTTTTTTCGGTAGCATCTTTTGGCATTTCTTTTGTTTCCTGTACATGTCCATGAGATGTAGTTATACTTTCAAGGAAACTGTTCTCCAGTTCCACATTAGGAAATGCTGTATTATTGGACAAATCTTTCAGAGCAGGTTTGTAAGTTACTGCTGCGTCAGCACTAACTTCTCTAAAAGTTTCTGGTGCTGGCAAACCATGTTTGCTAGAATCACTTGATGATGAAGAACTTTGCATGACTTCTTCCTCTGGGTGTTCAGAAACACCATTGAGTAAATGCACAGTCACAGGCAGTTTGGGTGTTTGCGTTGTGAGAAGCAAGTTCTTCATAACTGTTTCTGTTGATTTTGTGAGTTCAATTTTCATTCCTTCATAGCTTATTTCTTTAGCTTTTGTTACATTTTGTGAAATAAGCTGATTTGAAGCAGTACTTTCTTCTGGTTGGTATGTGGTCAAAGTGTGTCCTGTTTTTAGAGGCATGTTTGCTAGAGTTGAAGGAAGAACCACAGGTTTCTCTTTATCCATCTGTACTTGTCCCTCTCCTGACATGGTGGTAATTTCACTTTCATCAGCTACTACTTGATTATCTGATGGTGTTGGTTGTTCAGATTTGGATTGTATCATTTCTTCAGATTCTGTACGTTCAATGCCATCTCCTACGTCTCTGGTATTTTCATTAGAAGTAATTGGAGATGATATGGTAGAACTGACAAGAAGAGGTAGTGTTGGAAGCAGAAGGGATGTTTTAAGTGGATCCTGAGAAATTTCACTTTCTGTTGTGAAAGACGCAATATCTCCTGAACCCACCTCTAATGTTGGGGTATGATCAGATAAGATAGATTCACTGTGTATGAACTTATTACCTACAGAACTGCCTTGGTTATCTGTAATTTTATCATCAATTAACATTTCAGGTGTTGTATTTTGAATTTTAATTGCTGATGTATAAATATTATATGTTGAGTGTCTTCCAGGCCTTTTAGTTGTATGATCTATAATATCTTCAATATTTGAATTTGATTTCAAATTATCAACATCAATAATTGTTGTTTCATCAAGTATTACTCCATGCCCTGTTCCAATAATATCAATGAAGCTAGAAATATCTTCAGAATAATTTTTTTTGAAACCAGCTACAGGGATAAGATCTTCATAGTCTTTTATGTTGTTTGTGGAACTCTCATATGAAAAACTCTCTGAGATGTCACTATCAGATGTTGCTGTTTTTTCATGCTTCTCTGTCTGAGTGTTTGGTCCTTTTTGGGATACATCCATTGTGTCCCCTGTGTTCTCAATATCTGAATAATGAGGAGGACGAGTTAGAAGTGGTAGCTCCCAGTTTGGTAACTGGGTAAATGATTCAGATTTTTTCTCTATTACGTCTTGCCAGCCAGATCCTTCCCCAGAACCATCATGGTTTCCAGCACCCGACACTTTGGATAATAAAGTGGCATGTAGTGTTTCTATTGTTCCACTGGAAGGGGGTTTGATAAATAATTTTGAAGCAGAAGTTTTATTTTCATGCTTTACAAACACCCAGGCTTTCCCTTGAGAAGTTCTATCTGTTTCAGCTAGTACATTTTGTTCTCCCTGGTAAGATTTTTCTTTATTCTGATCCTGTTCAGAAATGAACCAATTTATAGTAGATGTCTCATGATGTACAATAGATAACACAGGAAAGGTTTCATCACTGGCTGAAGACAAATTGTCTTCTAGCTTGGAAGGATATTTAAATTCATATTTGGAATCATCATTATGCCTCTCAAATTCTTCATGTTGTTCCTCTGAAAAAAGTTCTTCTGAACTTTTAGGATAAGGAGTGTCAAGTTTTAATGCATTAGAACTTTCTTTTAATGTAGCAGAATTTCCAGGGGCAGTAGTATGAACTAGAAATAATTCATTTTTTGAGTCTTGTTTTGACAAAAATGGAACATGAGTTGCTGTGGTTATTGGTCTATATATTGTAGATGGGGGTGGAAGGGTGTGACTGTCTTTGGCAGGAGTAATCTTTTCTTCCAACCATTCTTCTTTCTCTACATTTCTTAATAAAGTGCTTGCAGTTTTATCATATGAAGGCGGATATTTCTGTAAAGATTCAGTAACAGAATTAATATCAAATTGTAGTTCTTTTGCATGTGTATTAAATTTAGAAGTACCAGAAATTTCTGACTGTTGTGTTACGGATTCTGTTTCTATAATTTTTCTTTTTTCTTCATAATATATTTCTCCTTCCAAATGTGGGGTTTTATCAGAAGCTTTTGTTCCTAATACATTTGGCATTTCCTGTGCCATTTTTGACTTATTAACGAATGCTCCCGTAATATTTTGGTTCATTAAGGTTACTATTGTGGTACTACTTATGTTTAATGTTGTAACCAATGGATGCTGAAATACCATGCTAGATTCCTCACTTTTATTTTTTATTTGATTTTTAGATTCTTGTACCAAAAATTCAGATGAAACTGGTTTTTTTGTAGAAGAGTATGTAATAGAATCTACGTCTCCAGAACCTGGTTCAATCAATGGTAATTTACTATTAATTTCTTTTTCTTTCGAAGTATAATTTTGCAGCTTCATACTACTTGTGTCATTAACTGATTCATCTCCAGAGCCTATCTCCACAAGATCAATTGTTTTGGCAAAGGTAGTTGGAGAAATGTTTTTTCTATCTTCCAACTGAAGAGATTCCATTCCTTCATTTACTATGAATTCAGAACTTCCTTTCTGCAGAGTTATGTTATTTGTCACTACTATGGAATCCTGTGCAGTACTGCTGGAATGTTGTGCAGTCCTATCAGTTTCTATTAATTCTGGTATTAACTTCATTCCTACACTGATGGCAGGAGAAATATTTGCCATACTAGATGTTTCAAACAAATTTGTTTGCTCTTGTATTGTTATAGTTGTTATCACTTCTTCATTTGTCTCCACAACAGACTTGTCATTAAATGGCAATAGCACACTTGCCTCTGATTTATCTGATGCTCTTTGGCTGTAAGTTTCATTTTTTGATACTTGACTTTCTATTCTAGTGTCTGTAGCGTCCCCATACAATTCAGCCTCCAACACATCCATTGTATGATTAGTATGAATAGCATGATTCAATGGTGGTTCACTTGAAATACTACCTATTTCTTTTCCTTTACTGCTTTCATATTCAGACCTCATTGGAAATGAAGTCTGTGTAGTGGCTTGAGTCATACTATCAATTCCTCCAAAACCTGCATCTAGAAATTGGGAGTCTATACTTACCACTTGGCTGGTAGGACCCCCCAAAAGTATTTCTTTATTAGGTTTCCTCCACAATTCTCCATCACCAGATTCTTCATTAATGGACAATCTATTTTCTGTTATTTCTTTAGTTTTGAGAGGAGAGATTGTTTGGGTGACAGCTATGGATCCTTCACTCACAACTCTGATGTTATCACTTAAGTATTCATTGCTATTAAACAAGTTCTCTGTGCTGAAAGCAGTTGAATTATCCATATTTAAAGACATAGAGCTTGTACTGTCTTCCTTATCCCCCTCCATATTAATTTGACTTTTAGTAGTGCTCAACATTATTTCAGTAATAGAGTCAGTAGTCAAAGATTCTAAAAGACTATGTTCAGCAACAAACATGGTCTCTTTATACAAAGAAGCAGGAGATTGTGAAGCAGAAGGTTTAGGTGGAATAGGATTTCCATCATCTGAGAAAATTTCCTGACTAGGATGTTTTTCTTGTATTCCTGGTTTTATTAATGCACTAGTTGATTTATAACCGTCTTCTTGAACAGCTCCAGACCCTTCTGATATATTCAATAAATTAGTACTGGACGTGGTTGTCAATAAATTTATGTAAGAATTAAGTATATTATGTCTAACGTTTGTATTATAATTTTCTTGCGGAACAGAAGTGTCATGTTGAGCTACTATGTCATCTCCAGTGTCTAAGTATATAGTGGTAGAATGAGGCAACCAACCTTGAGTAGAAGCTGTTAGAATTAACTGTTCAGGGTCTTCTTTTAGCTCCATGTTTGTTGTGTGGGGAGAAGCAGAACTTATTGATTCAGGCTGGGCAGTTAAATCTTCTAAGTGTTCTGTTTCAGACTGTATCAATTTCTCATTATTGTCTGATAAGGACTGGCCATGGAGATATATTATCTCATGAATTTTATGTGTAGTTTCTGGGTCTCCACTAAATACTTCTTCCACGATATCATATTCTGCTCTTAGCTTTTGTGTAGCAGCAGTATCTCCAGTTGATTCACTTGGCTGTATTGTGGCCAAGAACTCATTATCAGACACCATGTTAGTTTCATTGATATGCAAAAAATTTACATTTTTGGAATGCGCTAAAATTTGATCACTTCTTGCTTCTTCAGCTTTTATATCTTTAGGTGCCGGGGTCACTTGCTGCTTTCCATTAATAAACTGCAGTGGTGGAGGAGTTGTGATAGCAGTAGTATTTTCACAGTCAACTTCTTCACTCTCATCTTCCTCCAGAGGATATATTCCAGGAAAGAAAGGGTCGACAATGAGGATATCATCAGCAACATCCTCAGGACTTTCTGTACAGGGTTCCTCAGTGGCTGATTCATCTAGTGGGGGCTCATCTAGTTCATGATGGATGTGGTAACCAAATATATCCCAAAGTCCAGGCAATGAATCTGTAAAACAAAGAGCCTTTAATAATAATTTTAGCATTTCAATTTGTTATAGGTAGTAATTAATATCATATAAACAACAATACTATTAATGCATTAAAAGGAAAAATGTATCAAATATTCCATGTTCATTCAATAAAATGTTGTTGGCACAGTAAGGGTTCATTACTACCTCTTAAGTTTTCACAGACATTTCTGTTCTGAAAGGCACACCACTCTAGCATCTCTAGATCTTGCAACACTGCCAGCTACAATGCTGCTATTTTACTCCTAACTGTTGAACACCACACCACAATTATTTTAAATTGGGTTCTCTATCAGTTGTGCAGACCTTGTCTAAACATTAATAGAGGGTAATAAAAATGTCTGTTTTAGGCACATGTATAAGATCAAAACATTTCAGTAGGTATCAAAGAGCTAGCTACATCAAGTTGGCATTCATTTTTCTTGGTCTGTATAATACTGAATTCATATAAAGACAATTTGCACAAATAAACTTTTCTGGGGTGAAATTCCCTCTATTTTACACAAACTTGCAACCATGTTTTCTTTTGCAATATTCAAACAATTCTTCTTCACAGCTCCTTTATAAAGAAATATTGGCATGATTATAGTATCACCATGGGCAATTTTCACTCTGGAGCTTGCATATAAAAAAGCAACAATAATACATCTTTAGAATTCCAGTTGACGTTACTAATGGCTATCTGCTTCACAGTACATTAAGGATTCTCAAACATTGATAAACTGATAAATATATTCATATCTATGACCTTACTTGATCAAATATGATTTCTTATGCTGCTGTTAATCAAATAATTTTGTTGATGGGAAGGGACAAAACTGGTAATGAAATTTATACCCAGACACTGTATGTAGATACAGTGTACCTTTCTTATTTTGACAGTGGCTATAAAATAAGGAAGTCAGGGTACTAGTAAGCTCACATGTTTTATATGTCGTGATCTAAAATGTTCAGCAGAATTTCCCAAATAGTATATTATAGCTGGTGAGTGAGATAAATATAAGAATGCATTATCCATGGAAGCAGTAGTATTATATAACAATAACACTTTAAGAATCAGCGAACTCAATAGCAAATCTGAATCTTTCCAAACATGTTTTACTAAAGTCTATGAAATCTTTTACATTTAGCAATTTTGGTAAAGGTTTTTAAATATGTTTATCTCTTATTGTAATTAATCATATATCAGTTACATTCATGGTTTAAATAAAAATGACATTTAGGCGTGTCAAACATCTAAGCATTTTTTATGCTTAGAATCACTAGTGGGAACAGTGTTCTTTCAATCTAAAGTAAAGTATATTTACTTTAGATTGAAAGTGGAAGGTCATTTAAAATTCTCAATGCTGGAAACTAAAAAAAACTTAATGAGCTGGTCAGGTTAATAAAGAATGCTGAGCAGCTGGTTATCAGCTAATGCCACAGGAAAGAAATCCAAAAAGTGTCTTTTCTTCAAAGAAGCTGATGTTAATGTATCACTGAAGTCAAGAATCTGAAAAATATTGATGAAAGAAAGTGTCTTCATCTCAAAAGCTGCAAATCTGTGTTTATTTGTTTGGAAGTAACTCACTGAATTCAGTGGGACTTCTGTCTGAGAACCCATACATCGAATTAAGTTATAGCGAATCTGGTAGTTTAAAATGATATAAAATATTGATTTACATTCTAATAATATAATAGTGGTATTTTAAAACATATGGTGGTCCATGAGACTAGCACTGGGTCAAAATAAAGTGTGTGAGAGATGTTCTGCAGTGCTTCAGAGCATAATGTAGTTCACCTCTGTCATTCTTTAAGCTAAACTTTAAACTATTAATTATCCCCAGTTTAATATTTTATATTATTACAAGCGAGTCAGGTTTTATCCAAATCTTGTAAAATTTGGATAAAAATAATCATGACACTTAAAATTAAAAATAATCATGACACCTGAAACTGTTGATATGATGCAAATATATCATGCAAAATTAAAAGTACAAAAACTAATCAGAACCATGAATACTATTTCGAACTGCTGCCACAGTCAATAACTTCCAAGAAAAACTAATGTTAGAAACCACTCAGTGGCAAGTAAGATCATGTAACACATGCAATAAATAATAAATATGCACATTACTGGACCCTATTTATCACTTTTGAGTAAAAAATATTTGTTTACTGAGCATTACTTGTTTAATCAGGCTCAGCTTTTGTCTCATTTTCATCAAGTTATATCAAAGAAAATTTTGAGAAACAAATTACTTCTGAATGGGATTTAAGAACATTACTGTATTATAATTAAATGATGCCTGCCACTATGAAAATTAGGTACTGTACTAAGACATTGCTGTAATGATCCCCATCTTTTATCACTATTTTATCATTAAAATAGCTTATTGTAAATTGAGAATACTAATAAATTAAAAAGAAAAAATACAGATGTTGTGCCATATATAGTTCCTCTGTTCAACAATGATTTTGATTGGTCGCTGTAAAGCCAAAAGCTTTGCAATGTTAATTATTTAATAAATGACTCTAAACTTTAAAATTAGCTCATTCGAATATGTTTGAAAAGTGTCACTGTTTAATAATCATTTAAATATTTATATTTCATAAACCTATTTACATTTATAGTACCACACAGAGCATTTGCTCTGACTTTGGTTTAATGAGCAATGACCCATATCTGCGTTGCCTCAGGATATTTCTTCAGCTAATATCATTAGCTTGCATTGTCTATGTCAGACTTCTTTTGGCTCACAAGACAAAATGTGGCAAGAATGCAGTCCCAGGACACAAGAGTTCAGGTAACAAGACTATGAACTCATTACAAAAGAATTCTAGGGACTGCTATTATTAAATGTAACTACTATTTATAATCATGTTCCTATTTCTTCTGCCTCCTTCTCTTTTGGATAAGGTTGGAAGATAGAGTGTCATCAATTCCTTGATTTGGTAACATCCTGTTCTAGTATCAGTTTGTTCCCCTTTGACCACTGTGATCCAAATTTCACAATGTTTAAGAGTAACAAAATGTTTGTGTTTTAATAGTGTCGAAAAGAGAAATGATTTGTTCCATTTACATTTTTTCTAACAGTGGAAAACTGTATTAAGAATTTCATCCATGTGAAAGGCACGATTTTAAAAGTTAATATGAATTGCTTTTTTAAAAATAGAAGTGTGTTACACCACTAATTATATGTTTATGGTTTTGTAAGCAACCCACAATCATTTAGGTGGTAGTATATCAAATTGTAAAATAATAATGACTTATTGAGTTCATATCTTAAAAGGTACAGGGAAACCACTAGTATTTCTATGTAATAACCATGTTTTTTTGGCAACATTGCAAAATGCAACACACATACACACATCCCATTTTGGAATAGGTTATTGCTCTATGTCTGATGTGGCCTTTAGGAAAAAAATCCAATAAGAGTCTTTAATATAGTTTTTTTAAATCTCCCATATGCACTTCTAACACTGTTTCAGTCTCTAATTAGAACTGGGTTACCCAAAATTAAAGCAAAAGTTTGGTTATTTTGACAGCTTGACTAACACTTAGCCTGACACCAATTGGATAGCTTTTATTAATATAATCTGACAAGTTTAGATTACCATGGTGAAAGACCATCACAAGCAAATTGCCTTCTATTATGTCCAGGATCAGAAAAGCTTATAGAGGTATCAAACAGAAGATTTAACACATAGAATTCAAAAAATATTTAAATTCTTTAGATGGTTTTGGCACTCTAATGTACTCTGTGTGTATATAATCCTTTTATTTTCTCAAGAACTATAATAAACAATAACTTTAATTGTTTTAGAATTTTGCTCATGATACCTAACAAGTATTTGGAAAACTAACAGTATTTGAAAATCTTTCTCATTAAATATGAATGAAACGGAATATTTAACTGAATGTTAGATGAAATTCAATCCTTACAATAGTAATGAACTATCCAGGGATAGTTCTCAAAAGTAAATGAGAGTTCTTATTAAAAATGACTAAGAGGGTCTCTACTGATCACTAATGAAATTCTCCATATGCTTCTCACTATCTTTTTTAAAGGATTGGATAGTTCTGCATATAAGATTCACTATTTTTGTCTCAGTGAATAATGAATACTCAAGACAAGAGAAAAAGCTTTCATTTATTACATTTTCTGTAAAAATTTAAAGGTATTATCAGATTGATTTCATAGATTCTATTAAATATATGTAAATCAAGCCTTTCTATCCCTCTTGTAAAGACTTTCAAATCAACTATCATCTATGTGCTTTCATAAACAGTTCAGACCTGTACTATGGCACCTGTCTTTTGGGGTATTAACCCCTTCCAATGAGTTTACCCTCAATTCTACAAAGCTCCCAGTAATGTTATTTTTTTTTTCATCAGGCCTGGGGCTAGTTGAGTAACTGGAAGCTCATATGTAAGATCCTGATGCATTATCTCTTGTGATCTTCTCTCTGTTTATGCTTCATTATTTTCTAAATGGTTTTTGAAGAATGCTTTAATTATTGGTTTTATTGTACAGTATCTAGAGTGACATTTGTGTGACAGCCATATACATTTAATAAATAATAAATAAATAACTGCGAGGAATTTTGAACTTGCTTAAATAATTTTCAATCTTGCTAGCCAGGCATTACTTTCTTTATATTAAGGTCTGAACATTCATAAACAAGTTTGAGTTCAGTTCCTCACACAATGTTAATGTTTGATACCCAATAGTCTTATAGGTTTAACAATAAGTGACTGATCCAAATGTACTCTCTTAAAATACATGCCCCAATCTTGCTATAAAACACCTTCCTTCTTAAGTTATTCTTGATTTAGAAAACTATTGTCCACATTTTCTAGCTTCTGGAGTCTTCAAGTGATCTTTGAACACCTTGTGGCTGGATTTTCAAAAAGCAATACTGTGGAAATCTGTGACATTCAACTTCCCCACTTAATCCTTGAATCAAAGGGCTTAATTTATTCAAATCAATAAAATGCCCAGTTTTAATTATTTAATAAATGACTCTAAACTTTAAAATTAACTCATTCGAATATGTTTGAAAGTGTCATTGTCATTGCAACACCAACAAAAAATAATGGGAAGCTCTTTTCATAAAATAGTTGATTAGTTTAAGATTTTTTGAAAGCGTATATGTTAAAACAAAATTAAGACACAGCTGGTGTGAAATCTGGTAATAACATCTTTTTCAATCATTTATGTAAACATGCTGGCTTGCAAATTATTTGTAATATAACAAAAGTCATAATCTCAGTACCTTCTAAACTGCTGTTAAACGACAAGTCTCACTTTAATCCATGAACCTGTTATTTGATAAACAATTCTTAAATAGGAAATTTGCTGAGAAGGGGCATTGTTTCCTGGTGTAGTCCCCAGATTTTCAATCCTTAACCTGAATTACTATTTCTTTTAAATCCAATGTTGAAGATGTGCCATGTCATTTAGTTCCTAGTCTAGTTTGCAACTACTGATAAAATTAGTACAATGCTAACTAGTGTACAAAGCACTATAATTATATAAACTGGATACATTTTATATCATTGGGAAAGAGATAAGAAAATATCCATTTAACAATGGAAAGGCTTAAGGATCCCAGGGACAAGAAACTAATCCAATCAGTTGAGACTTTTTAAATGAAAACTTTCATGTTATATATCACCTAGAGTCATATTCTTGTGAGTCAGGCAGCTATGCAAATATGATAAATAAATAAATAAATTGCAGTTAAAGTAATTCTAGGTTAAACCAATCTATTCATGTTCACTATGAAAAACAACAGACACAGGCAACAACAGATATTCTATTTAAGGAATAACAGATATTTCTATTTCAGAAAGGAATATTCAGTGAAGTTTACAAGGGTAATGGGCTGCTTAGGAGGGGGGAAACTGAAAAGGGTAATAATATATTATAATTCTACAAACAACACTATTAAGATTTTTTTTTCTAGTAATGATATATTCACCTTTCAGAAGAAATCATCATAATAATTCAGAATCTGATGACATCTCTGTTCTGAATACCCAGATTAAAGCTGCACAAACAGTGCCTTCAGCTAAAACTGAATAAATAAAAGGCTTGATTATAACCTTCCAATTTACATATTATTTTTTCCCCCAAATTTCATAATGTATTTGGATGTAAACAAACAAAATGAGTGTATATTTTGTTTAGCTGATAGCACTGCAAATGCCATTGTTAATAGCTACACACTATGGAATGTTAATGCAATGCTACACTCAAGTAGTAATGCATGGTGTGGAAGCCATGAAAAGTATGTCTTGTTCCACAGGTAATGAATGTCAATCAAATGATATGGTAATATTAAGCAGTCAGCTCAAATAATATTTGTATCAATATCTAACAATAGTAACAATTTCCATATCCACGTAACCAGCAACTATTAGTAATATCCTATTATGAACCATTTTCAATATTCAGATATAAAAGACGCATACAATAATTGAGAGCTACTTTATATATAAATATTTTGTCATATATCTCGAAGCCAAATATCCACATTAGTTTGAACATCCAGTCTCAGTATTAAAATCTTACCTGTATCATTTTGTGGAATAGCAACAACATATACATGTATGTTAGATTCATTTTCCAACCCTGTAGCAACCTCTGAAGTAGCTGGGGGCTCTTCTTGAGACTCTAAAATCTCTGTGGGTGGTCCTGTGGGCTGGGAAACTGCAGTGATAGTTGATGAGGTAAAATATTCAGTATCAATTTCTGGCTCTACCATTTTGCCTGTAAAATCATCATCAGTAGTAGTTTTAATGGGAGAAATAGATTCATCAATTATCAGCACATCTTTACTTGTATCCTCATCAGGCCCCCCATCAATCAGAGGTGGCTGTGTTTTGATAATTAAAAGTTTGGATGCTGAAGTTGGTGGGATTTTATCTACCGCAGTACCGACAGTAGTGGCAATGCCAGTTACCACCATTGGTTTGCTTGTTGCACTAACTGAAAATGAAATGGGTTCCATTCCTATGTCGTCTTCTTTTATTCCTGATCCTTCTGGGCTATGAGTTGAAGTATCTACTTCCCCCACATCAAACTTTTTAGTGACAGGAGCAGCTTCTTCTCTAGAGATGGGAACTACCAATTTGTCCAAGGAAGACCTATGTTCACTTTTGGTAGTTGGTTCTATGGGAGGAACACCTGTTGCTATCAACTTGGGATCAATGATTCCAGGAGACAATTCAGACTGTGTGACTGTGTCATAATCTCTTATTTTTATACCAGGACTTGTATCTGTAGTAGTGTAATTTATTTCATATGCAGATCCTTCAGCAGCTACATCATGTTCAGGTAATGAATATAATTCTGGAACAACAGTGGGGGAAGCTGGGTCAGTGACCAATGTTTGCGTAATTAGATCTCTAGTAACAGATTCCTGTTGAATCACTGGAACGATTTCTGTTATGGTTTCTGTGAGTGCTGTATGAGTAGTAACTATACCTGAACCTTTAGAAATCTCATTTTCTATGGTGTCTGAAATCAAAGAACTGCTGTAGTCTTTCTCTGAAATTGCAACAGGAGTTGCAGTCTTTGTGGTATCTGTAACTATAAAAGATTGTTTTATTTCAATACCTTCAGTGACCATTTCTGGGTAATCTTCTTTTGAAATACTGAAGATTGGTTGCTGTTCAGTTGTATTCTCCTCATTAGTCCAATCATATTTTGCATCTGTTTCAATTGTTTCTTGTTGCAAATCTGGTGTTGGTGTTATTAGGTGATGATGACTTGACACTTCAGGTCCATAGCTGGTAAAGAACCCTTCTACTTCATTTACATTTGTGGCAAAAGGCATGTGCCTTGTGGCAGACTCAGGCCCAAACATGCTTCCTTCACCTATTGATACTTCTGATCCTGAAGATACATCTGAAGCTGTCGATATTGGAATAAATGTCACAGTATCTTTCATCTTCTCTGAAACCACAGATGCTACTGTGTGCTCTTCCTTCTCCACTGAATCTGTTGAGTGTACCACTCTTATTCTGTCAGATGGTGTAAGCACTGGTATTTCAAAGCCCGTTGAATAAGCCAGGGTAGACATTGCTTTGCTTTCAAATGAAGTTGCTACTGAATCTGGTGTATCTGTGGCTTTTTCATCTAAGATTGTCGTAGAAGATGGAATTTTATCTACCTTAGAAATGGTACTAGATGTTATTAGCTTCTGATCTGGCAAAATAACTTTATCTTCTTCTACAGATTCATAAATACTAGTCAACAATTCTTTTGGAATGACAACAGTTGTGAATTTATTATCACTTTTTGCTTCTACTGGTATTTTGCTGGGCTGAATGCCAATATGTGTTTCTTCCTTTGTTTCTAAAGGTACACTCAGATTATTCCTTGCTACAGAATCCACAGAAATTCTTATTGGAGCTACTTCTATTTGTTCAACTGAGCTTTCAGAACTTGCTTCATGGAGATCAGAAATATCTTGGGTAGGTGTAATCTCCACTAAGTCACTTAATACAGTTTCTGTTTGGGTCATTTTTGACAAATCAGAAACGTCTGTAACAGTTTGAGGTAGAAGGGTAGATAAATTAATGGTACGAGGTTCCTTCTTTTCTTGTTTTACCATAACCATTTCTGAGGTGAGTGAGGATACGTAAGGATGAAGTGTAGTTTTTGGAGGAATTACATTTAGTTCAGTTAACGATTTGGCAGATCCACTTTCCAAAGGAATATTCAGTTCGACCATTGAAAAATCTGTTACATTCTCTTTACCTAGCAAAATATAATGATAAACAAATTAGAAATATTTACTCTACAGTTTTGTATTTTATAATTATAATAGCTTGAATCCAAAATGAATTTTAGAGATACTGAACATGCATTCTTTATCTCAGCCCATGACCCTAAAAAAAATATTTGTTGAGCTTGCCTTGAAGAGAAATTAAAATTAAATGAATCAATTTACCACAGATATAACCTTCTTAGGATCACAAAATCAGACTTGTATTAGTAATACTTTGTATAAAAGTAAATTCAATGAAGCTTTTTTTTCATATTGCCCTAAATCAGTGGTAGTCAACCTGGTCCCTACCGCCCACTAGTGGGCGTTCCAGTTTTCATGGTGTAAAGTAAAGTTACTTCCCTACTTTATAAAGCACCATGACTGTGGAAACGATGGGTGGTTAGAAAATTTTACTGCTAACAGAGATACAAAAGTGGGTGGTAGGCATAAAAAAGTTGACCTAAATGGTAATTAATTGATATTAAGTTTTTTTTTTTTAAACTGGGTGAAGATGGGCCACAGGTTGCGGCAGAATTTATGAAATTAAATTCAGTCATTTTCAGCTATGAAACTCTTCTGAGATGTTGATTTAATCTACACAACTGTTCTGAGAACAAAATTAAATTCATAATCACTGCCCTTTAATCTTTGGATGCAAATTTTATACCAGACTGATAAAATGGCTGCCCTTAAGTTCTCTGAACTGGTGATTATTTTTACTCATCTGGAGTCAGGAATTCTGCATTAACAAATAATTTGTGCTTTATACACAAAACAATAACACCGTTGCTTATAGCTTATAGCTACCACATTAAGAACTTGAAGGAAGGTTTGAAAGCTTCATGCTTTGCTGAATAAACTGTTCTGCTTGAAGGTTTGGGAAATTAATGCAATAAACTATTCTACAACTGGTAGAAGCAGTCTACCCAAGTTTATTATACTAGCAGTTCACTTTATTTCAAAGGAATGGCTCTCATAACAATATCTTCCATTATAAGAATGCACATAAGCAAGAACTTCATTGACTTTGGAGAATGTTCAGTTTCAATGCAACAATAGGAACCAGCAGTAATTGTAATAGACTTTGCGCTGTCCTAATTATGATTTACAGAATAATTTCATGCAAGTTATATAAAAACCATATAAACTATAGCATGTTGTATATAGGCAGGGCCCTCAAACCAAAGAAAGAATTAGAAGTAAAGTTTACAAAGGAATAGGGTCAAATAATTTTCTTCCCTGACTACTTTGCAATTGTTTAAAGGACTTTTACACAATTTTTCAGCGAAAAGATAAAAGATACAGTGTTGTAATCCAAGTGCCACTTCTCTGAACATGCATATCATATCAATGGATTGCAGCACTGCATCCGCCATCTTGTCTATTTTGAACACCTTCCACATGGATGCTGCAGGCAATAAGAATATATAAAATGGATAATGTCCTATTCCAATATGTTTCAATCTTGGTGGCTAGCGATTTAAAATCCACACGTATATTAAAGTTGATAAGGTTGAGAAACACTGCCCTATTCTGTCAATTGCTTGTGCTTTTTATTTCACCTTTTAATTTTCTCACTACAGTACATTTAATTTTTCACAGGGACTTCATATTTAGAACTTGTCTCATTATTCTTTACCAGATACTTTAATATTCATGAAAAGGTTAAACAAAAACCAAAAGTTCTATTACATGTCCATTAAGAGAAAAACTTTATTCCAGTTTAGCCAGATGCTCGTGTAGATTTCAGCTGAGTTTTGCCAATTTGCAAAAATCAGGTTTATTTGACTATCATTACTGAGTACCAAATGATCATTACCAGCATCATTCAGGAACCTTAATTTTATTTGTAAGCTTAAAAAAGAGGATTTAGGTTGAAGCTGTTTCTTCTCAAAGGAGACATTCACAACAATTAATCTGCCTTTTGTCTTAAAAAAATGATCCAGACAGAGGCTTTTTTTTTTTAGGCTTTCCACCAGCTTTAACCAACTTGCTGTTGCACAGATGTTTTGCATTACTGAATTCCTTCATTCAAGTGTTCTGGGGGATATCTTTTTGTGCTTCTTCTGATGCAATACATGAGACACTTGTTCCCAATAAAAAAAAATCCAGATTGCTTAGAGCAAGAAATCAGATTATCTTACTAACCATTTGTTACATCAAAGACTGTCCAAATGTATGTAGTTTTTTTAACAACCTGAAAAAAGCTGGTTTGAGATTCTTTGGAACTGGAAAGGGTGGTCCTGCATTTCCTTTAGGAACTTAATGTAGTACACAAAACTGATATCCTCTCAAGTTTTCCCACAACAAAAACTTGGTGATGTGGAAAAAGGATAATTGGCCCAAAGCCATCTAGTAAGCTTCTATGGCTAAAAGTGACCCTGAATTTGAGTCCTGCTGATATAATCCGAAATCCTAAACATTATGTCACATATGCTCTCTTTTACATTGTATATTTTATGGAGCTGGAGACCACAACTCTTGAATATCTCCTAAACTGACATTTAAAAAAACTTTAATCAAACATAAGCAAGACTGCTTGTGGCAAAATAAAACATTGGCTTGTTCCTAAATTTAACTTTATGGGCATCAGAGGTGGAATAAGTGGTGAATTCTGGATCCTGTTGCAACCGGTATGGTGCAACGAGGCCAGAAATCCACCACATGAATGCGCGCAGCACATGCATGCCTACTTACTGCCCATGATGCTCCAGCTGCTCAGCAGAAAATCGTGCAGGCACATATGGTCCGTGCACGTGCGCGGAAGCCCTGAACAGCTCAAATACAAGTAAGAAGCACGGGCAGGCAGGTGAGCCCTCCGGAGCACCATACTGGAACGGTATCTGGTGCTCCCAGAAGGCACTGGTACGCCCTTTCCTGGGCGTACTGGTTTTATCCCACCACTGGGTGTTATTCACCAAGTTCAGACCAGTTTGAGAGAACCTGTAATGGAGATTGCATGTGGGCCCACTCTATGCACTATGCCGTCCTAATTAGCCATGTTTTTGAGGCTGGGCGCATGCAGGGAAGGCACGTGCAAGAGCAAAGCACATGCACTGAAGGCGCAAATGCAAAGTGAGCGAGAGTGCATGCGGCGTACGGTGGTAAAAATAAGTGAAACCCACCACTGATGAGCATCCTTACAAAACAAAATAATGGATTACTACAATCAGTGTCCAAAAAAGTGTTCCCTTCTCCACCAAAAACATTGCCTATTCTAATACCAACATTTCCTATGTGGCAGCATCCAGATTTCATGATTCTTTTCCAACTATCCTGTAAGGCATTGTAAAGTCAACATATGAGATCTTTCACGTGTGAAACATTTATTTTGCCATTAGATCATGGCTTTTCCCTTGAATATTCTGAGAAGCTAGAACTGTTTGTTATAATATGAACAAGATTAATTTAAGGCAGTGATGGATAATCTTTTCGTTGTTGTGTAATACAATGCGTACATGACAACCCCTAGGGCCCCATGCATGAATGACTCCACCCCCCATGCTCTGCTCTCCCCCACACATGTGCACATGACCCACCCACCTCTGTGCCCTGTTTTGGGCCTGATAGGCCTCCATGCAGCCTCCTGGGACCAAAACTGGGCCAGAGCACTTGAAGGCAGGAGAAGACGCAATGGATGGAAACTAATCAAGGAGAGAAGCAACCTAGAACTAAGGAGAAATTTCCTGACAGATAGAACAATCAATTAATGGAACAACTTGTCTCCAGAAATTGTAGATGCTCCAACACTGGAAATTTTAAAGAAGAGATTGAACAACCATTTGTCTGAAATGGAATAGGGCAGTGGCTCCAAACCTTTTGGGCTCCAGGGACTGGTTTCATGGAGAGATTTTTCTGCAAATCGGAGGGGGCATGGTTTCACATGCTGCCTGCATTCTGTGGATGGGGCTTTGCTTGTTTGGGTGGCCGGTTTGCTGGCATGGCACAGACCGGTGCTGGTCCACAGACCAGAGGTTGGGGAGACCTGATATAAGGTTTCTTGCTTGAGCAGGGGGTTGGACCAGAAGATTTCCAAGGCCTTTTCCAACTCTGTTCTTCTGTTATTCTGATCATAAACTCTCTTGGACAAAACTAATAGCCACAACTACTGAATGTGGAATCTATGGGCATTTGTGAGACTGTAGTGACTACGAAACATTTAATTGGTTGGATAGGGATAGCCATGTGTAAAGGAAAACATAGCAGAAAAGAGAAGAGACATGAACAAGTAAGTGGGAAAGGATAGAGACAGTGGGAATATGGTGATGGCAACATTGATGACTGGCAGCTAAATATCTTGCCAAAAAATTAACGGTGGTAGCTGAGGACAGCTCTACTAGTACCTATATATTTCATTGTACCATATACTATTCAGAAA
This sequence comes from Thamnophis sirtalis, assembly GCF_051295495.1. Lineage (NCBI taxonomy): Eukaryota > Metazoa > Chordata > Lepidosauria > Squamata > Natricidae > Thamnophis > Thamnophis sirtalis. The sequence continues at coordinate 38,784,512 of NW_028261385.1, read as the reverse complement.
TCCTTCTTCTGACACCATGATGTTGGCTGGCCATAAAAAAACAAAAAAATCCTCTAAGCCCGTGATGACAAACCTGTGGCACACAGAGAACTTTTTCCTGGCACGCAAGCCGTCGCCAGCTCAGACCCACCGTGCATGCCTGCGTGCCTCCTGCCAGCCAGCTAGCTTTTGGGTCTCTGGTGCTTGCGGGAGATGCACGTGAATGCATGGGAAAGTAGGGGAAAATCACATGTGCATTCATGGGGGAGGGGGAGCATGCGCATGCAAAGGGGCTACGGATTTACACCATTTAATGGGGTGAGGGAGGCCAAAAACAGTTCACCAAGGCCATCTCCAAGCTATTAAGCTGAAATATTCCAAGCACTATGAATCACACTCCCCTTCAGCTATTTGGGAAAGGGATTGGGAAGAGTTCTCCCTCCTGTTTCATTGCAGGAGAGGTGGTCAAATGGATGGGCTCTCTCAGCCGCTGCTGGGTGAGGATAACTCCCTAAAAAGCCCACTTGCCTCCTCTCCCCCCAAGTGAGAATTGTCGAGAAAAGGGCCAGGAAGGTGGCAGCGCTTGGCTGTGGCACATTTGCAAGCTGCCTGAAGTTGAGCTGTCTGTCTGGTGACGCAGGTCCAGAGAAGAGCAAGAAGGAGGGGGGTTGTTTTCCAGAAAGTTGTGCACCCTGTGCACTATTACTGCAGAGCTCAAGTAACTGCATTCATGTACATGTGGATGTGTACAAGCGTACAAATCCACGTGACCCTTTAAGGCAGAGGAAACGGGCAAGAAAAGCTGATCATCACCCATCTTAATGGCCAAAAGCACTTGAAAGCAGCTGGTGGAGCGCAATGTTAATTAACTGTCTTTGCGAGATCTCACATGTTGCCATTTTTTAAGCCAAAGGCACTTAGGAGGCACATGCACACCCAGGAAGGGAAAAGGCCGGATGGAGAAATGGGCGAAGGAGCGATAATCATTGTCCCCCTTCCCACTTTTTGGGAAATACCATGCACTTGCGTGGAGGTGGGGCCTATGGGGGGCATTGGATTATGGCTGTTGGCACTTGTGCGTGCTTCTTGCAGGTCTAATTAATTCCTGCTGCATCATCCCTCTTCATCATTTCCTAACTCTGCTGATAGTGACAAACATTCTATGAGTGAGTTGATTCCTGGTGTACTTGGTTAAAACTTGAGGTTTTCACATTATGCTACTTATGTAATGCAAGTAGCTCAAGGGTTGAGTAAATAAAAAATTCTACTTCAAGATAACTGGTAAAGGAGGCCCAGTAAAAGGTTGATTTTTACTGTACAAACATGCACCCCTCATATTCCAGGCATTACTGCTAGCAAGTTTTCTTAGCTAGCTTTTCCTTTTCCTGCTGCTGAATGTAGATCTCGATCCCACCATCACCCCACAATTAACCATTTCAAAATTACTATAATTATAAACTGGACTTTGTTTTGTACCCTAAATATATTCTTTACAAAAGAAGGATCCAAATTTATTCTTTATAATAAGGAGTTTCTTTTTAAAAGTACTTGATGGAGACAAAGGTAACAGCAGCAACAATCCAAGAAAAGCTCTCTTAACCCATTTTCAAAGCTCCACTTCAGATGTCAAATACCATGCTGTCTTTGGACATTAGACCTTTGATCAAGCTGCCCCCTAACAATGTTTTATTCAGGTTCATGCACTCAAAATTCTGATCTCACACATCAAAAAGTCAAAGAATAAAAGGCTTGAAGTTGAATCAAGATCACTAGTTATACCATCCATATTTTCAATAGGTGAGACATTGATGGCAGATGCCAGTCCTGACTGTTTTGGCTACTCGCCATATGGCAGATAAGAAAAGGAGCAACAGAATAGGAAAAGAAGACAGCAGAGGAAAAAGTGGGTGTAAATTCAAAATAACCATCAGTATAGCAAAGTTTATTTGTGTGTAGACAAGAGAAAGTGATTAAGTTTGGATGATAAAATTGAACTTTTTGATTAAGATTAAAATCCATTCCTTAATTTTTCAGGTAGCTCTTAATAGAAACTCGCTGATTAGAATGAAATGAGGGTTTTTTATCATGTGACTATCGATAAGGGATAAGATATGGGAAGAGCAGCTCTTTTTAATTGAAGTACTAGGGAAGGTGATAAGTTGACTCATTTTTTAATAACATGTCTGGAGGGAGAGGGAATCATATTTTATTTACCGTATTTTTCAGAGTATAAGATGCACCAGAGTATAAGATGCACCAAGGTTTTGAAGAGGCAAATTTTTTAAAAAAAGGTTTTGCACTCTGCAAACCTCTGAAAAACACTCAATTTTTCGCGATAATGGACCCGTTTCACCCCCCCCCCAAAAGGGCATGAATAGCCCTTAGGAAGCTATTCGGGGGGGGGGACAAAAACAAACAAGAAATAGCTCATTTTTTGTAAAAACGGGCCCATTTTGTCAAAAAAAGGGGCCTTAGGAAGCTTATAGAGTGCTCCTGGAGGGTTGGGGGGAGCAAAATTGAGCAAAAAACCATTCCATCCTTTGCTAATTTCTGCCTTCCCTGGACCCTGGAGCTCTCTGGAAGCCTCCAGAAGCTATGCATGGCCATTTTGATGAAGGAGCAAGGTTTCAGGAGGCAAAAAAAAATGCTGTAGTCAGTGTATAAGACACACCCAGATTTTCAGCCTCTTTTTTGAGGGAAAAAGGTGTGTCTTATACTCTGAAAAATACGGTACCTTCTTTTTCATTTCTGATTTCTTTTTTCCATTTCTTTTCAACTTCTTTCTTGTTTTTTTATATCTCTGTATCTTTGCTTGTATTAGTTTTTTAAAATATTTGTATTTGTAAGTAATAAAATTATTGGAAAAACAGGAACAATTTGTATCCTTCTAAATGAGCTTTCCCCACCATCCGTGGCCAAGTTCTGCTTCAGTAATTGTGTGGTTGAAATCCAACACATTTGGAGCATATTACATTGGATTAGGCTTCACAGTCATTGGAAACAGTTAAGATTTTCCTTGGATATGCAAAGACACAAGGTTCAGCTAAGCTACTATTCTGTAGTCTAATCATAGAAAATTGTACACAATTTGTGGGAAAATGATGTAAACGTTTTTCCTAGAAATCAGGGAAATAGAGATGAGATTCCCCAAACATAGACAAAAAGTACATCAGTTCTTTTCCTTTGCATGCAACAATTCACGAGCTGCTTTTATTATAAGAAAGAAAACTCAGTAAAATAGAATAAATATGACAATTAAAATGTCAAATATGCTTACGTTTAAAACAATATGCATCAAATTTGCTATCTGGGTAAGGAAAGCCAGTTTGATTCTCAAAGCGATATAATGTTCGTACTCCAAGTAAACCTCCACCACATTGTATTCTTGCCACAGAAGCAGGATAGCGCACACTGCCATCTGCCAGCCAACCATAATCACATTGGTCAAAACCATTTCTCCAGGCAGCATGCAGATCACCAACTGAAGCAAGAACTGCCCCTTGTTCCTCACACAGAGTTTGAGCTTCTTCAAAGGTAACCTTGTTGGGAGAAGTTACATGAAAGACATCACCTATAAAAATAGAAGAACAAATTATGTTTTTCAAAGAGGAATGCATTCCACAAATGATTTAAACGAAAAACTTATTTTTAACATTATTGCTATAATAAAATGACGCTATTTTTCTACTACTGCTCCAATTTGTTGGTTTTGATGAAATTTACCTTGAGCAAAATGTGGCATAGTGGTATATAAACAGAAATCAAGTTTGAAGAACAAACACAGTGTTAGAATGAGCTTCTGATTTCCTTCTGTATATAACAATGGCACTTGTTGAAATCTAGACAAATCTAGATTTGGAAAGGGCCATTTAGGTCACTGAGTCTGATGACTACAGAAATCAATATGAAAACTTTCCTAACTGAGACATTTTAAATTGATCCTTCTTCCTGAATGAAGTGAAAAACACTTCATTCCTTTACTATTTATTTATATAAAATATCTATAAGGTCGCTCATCTTGCACAACTCTGGGCAGCTCATAACAAAAATAAAACCAAGAAATAATAAATAACAGAAAACACAAAAGAAAATCTAAGAGCCTTAGGCATCCTCCTTGGATGTCTCCAGCGAACCATCCATCCTTATCCCAGGATGAGGTTTCCACCTCATTCTAGCCCAGAGTTTCCACTTCACTCTAGCCCACTCTATTTCCACCTGGGAGGAAAACTGAAGCTGAAGGCTGAAAGAATGAGAGCCTGCCAGATTCAAGGGCATATATGGAAAATCGGACATATTGAGTATAAAGAATAACATATTATGAGACCTGGGGGGTGTCACAAAAATCTAAAGCCACTCTGACTTGCTAGGATTGAGTTGGAGCTCATAGTTTCCAAGCATTGAGTCAGCACCTCAACAAGTATCACTCATTCATCTTTCCTATGGTCAAACTTCAAATTCACTTTTGCAAACCATGTTCTAATTCAGACAACAGCATAAATCAACAAAGCAACTCTATAAATGTGATCATGTCCCTTGCTGTATTTAAAGAACAGGAGGAATCCCTAAAAGTTCAGGTTTATTAGGGATGAGTGCACAAATTTAATGTTTAATAGTCCCTCATATAATGTCCTCCATATAAACTAATTTCTATCATTTCCTGCTACAGGGGGAAAAAGAAAACAATCTAGTTGAGATTCACAGTGAGATAATAGCCTCAATCCTCCACACTGAGATATTCAGACTTCCCTAAAGACATCATTTCAAGGGAACACAATATTCCTCAGAGTCCTTGCAATTTACAGTCTCTTCCTCTGAAAACTCTATTCATCGTGATGAATATTTTCCTATAATTGGAGATGAGAAAATGACTGGAGATATCTACATCTTGTTAGAATGGCTGAATTGGGGGGGGAGATATACAATGCTTTCAAAAGGCATTGCATAGAACAGAGTTTATGTACTGTGAATACAGAAGTGCTGGCTTTCCTCCCAGACAACCTGAGTATAAACTCAACATCTCTGATAACAGGATACTATTATGTAGATGACTAAATCACAGCAGAACTTTTCAATAAAACAATAAAAATGCCACGAACGTCAATACTATATTTAGTGTTGAGTAATTTGTGCCCAGAAAGATATCAAAAATATGACCCACTGGTTCTCTCTTTGTTGTACTTCGTTTGTTTTTTGTTTTTTTAAAGTTAAACGTGAAGTTAGCATTCTACAAAGCAAAATGATCACTGCCAAGCTTTCTATTTCCAGAAATAAGTGTGATGACAACAGGTTTTCCAAAATTCCAAACACAGCCTAATTTGGAAAAGTTCAGAAATTTTATATCTATTCCATTGAATTCATCAAAGTACATCAAAATCAATCAAGGCATTCAAAGGATAAGCTTTCAGCTTAGATCTGCAAGTGCTGCAATCCATAATGAGGTGAGGATTTGTTCCCTTTGTAGAAATTGAGATGCTGAATAATGTATCTGCAAGAGCCAAGGAAAGTTTCCCAAACAAAACAGCTTAGATGTATTTTTCCCACATGTTCCACAGAGAAAATCCATCTGGCAAACTTGTGAATGACACAGCCACAAACATTAGAGCAATGAAAAGTAGCTAGAAAGAAGGGAATGGGATTTGAGAGTTAAGAGTGATTCTCCAATGTTTTGATAGCTGGGATCCATGCTGAGAGTAACTCAGCAAAATTTTCAAGGCAAACAACAGAGCCAGGAGCAAGACAGTTTAGCTTTCCCTGTGCCTTGCAATAACAACACTGACATGGAAACCAAACCACTCTTTGGAATATATACAGCAATGTGATTTCTGTTGGCTTGACTCCTAATCAAGGTTAATTGCCTGTTCCCCAAAGTCAAAGCATTGTTAAGAAAATCCAAATTTTCTGACTTGCATATTTGGACTATTCGACTTAAAGGACATCTGATTATTTTTTCTTAATCAATATCAGCTGCATGCACCATCACCAAAACCATTGCCACTATTATTGCTCCTGTTCCAAAAAAAGCAAGAGACTGGCTAACAGTTTGCTTGAAGAACAACAAAGCAAATAATTATGTTCCCAATCATGCCAAAAAACCTGAGCTCTAAATAGACGATTCATTAATTATGCTTTTTGTGACATACAATTCAATTATTCTGGTGTATGCAGAACAAATGTTTATTTTATTAATAATAAAATGATTTGTAAATCACTATTCAGACTAAATATATGTCAAAGTTGATATTAAAAATTAAAATGTATAAATCATAACAAATAAAATAGCATAGTAAATGAAGAGATTTAAGAACTAGACAACTTTGACCTGTTGTGTCATCATTTCAACTGTGCTATCATTTCATAGATATTTCCTTACCTAAACAGATCAACAGAATGACCACAGGCAGGCAAAAAGCAATGGGAGTGGGAATGATTTCCAACTTTCTGATGACTTCTCCACTTATTGTTTGTGGGGAGCTTGCAGGGAATGGGGAATGGGAAAGCCAGCAGGGAAGGTTGCAAGTTGCTTGAGTAGATCTTCCCCAAATCTGTTTGTGCTTGTACTGTGCCAGCCATTCATATACCCTATGAACCCTCCCTGACCCATGCAACATCCTCACACACCTTCCCCAATTTGCACTGCACTTTCAAGCATCTTCCATGACCACCACATCACTTGAGCACCCCTTCACACTCTTCTGCATCCTTTATAACCCCCCCCCCCCCAATGCTCCTCACCCCGTCAACCCTTACTGCACTTCTTGCACACCACCTCCTTGTTCCCTCCCCATCCAAGAAGCAGCCACTTACCTGCCCACTGGCTTGAACTTGCAATTTTCTGCTGGCTTCCCCACTGACTTGGGCAAACCAGCAGGGAATAGAATTTAGATTTCCTGCTGGTTTCCACATCAACATGTGTGAAGCTGCCTGGTAGCATTGGAAATTATAGTACGGCAGTACAGAAGTGGTTGCAACTTTTCCAAATTTCAATCATAAAGGAGCAATGGGTCCTGGATTTGGGATGCATTCTGTGAGTTAATGTATTTGAGGTACCTTTATTTAAAATGGTTGCCGAATGATGTACTGTTTGATTTAACTGAATGTTACAAAAGACATGAGATTTTTAAAAGTATATAGATAATTTCAGATTACTCATGTGTTAAGCCATGTCTAATTTTAAACAAGGAAAGAGACAATCTAAACCTTTGAGAAGGAAATAGCATGAATAAAGTGCTGTCACAGATGAGTCCTATCACATGTCCCTTCCATGATGATCTCTTTTCTGGGTGGGACAAATTATAGAAATTCCAAAGTACATCTTAAACTTATATGGGAGGAGGCTAAACTTCAATAGCTATATTCTTATCTCCAAAAACTTTAATGTGCCTTTTGCCACAGTGAATAGATAGATAGATTAAACTTGAGCCACATGGAGGCATCAGTCAAAGGCATTCTGCTGCAGAGGCAGATCAGAAATATTTTAAACACACACACTTCACATGTAATAGAACCCAATGCTGCCCAATTTATTGGTATCTAAAGCAGAAAATCCCAATAGCAGCTGTCTGCTCAAAGGAAAAACACATTAGGTGAAATGTAACAAGAGCCTAAATTGGTTCTTCGGGCATTGATCTCACTTTAGTCAATGGATATAAACCAGTCCATTTACTCCTGATAGATCATTCTTGCCAATATCAAGTATTCTATTTAATTTTAATAATATAATTATGTAATAATACTCATCATCGACATGAGTATTGTTGTAATCTAATTAATTGCAATGTAACATTCATTATCACTAGAGGGATTTCTTCAATCTTTCTTGAGTGGTTTTTGTTTTGAGTCACTTATGTTATATTTATGTGTAGAAAGATGGCACTTACCCCTAATGTTTGGAACAGTGTTTGGTATAATTCTCTTTACAAAAGAAAAGGTAACAAGAACTACCAAAGTTTATTAGGTCTACCTGGAAATGTAGAATTCTGATTGAAATGCCCAATATGAAAGGTAACCGCTAATAATATCTGTGAGAGGCAATGCAACTTTATGTCAGGCAGGGGGCACCCAGGCCACAGGCTAGGATTCCTGCTATGCAATTTCCAACATCGGTCACTTGAACTAGTAGGCTGAAATCCTAACTTAAATATCCTTAAGGGGAAGTGTAGCCCCATTCAACAAAAGTTGTACGCCATTTCCTAGTTTTGGGAGTCACCAACAGATAGTATATCAAGGTTAATTTCAATTGAATTGTCCTTTAATGTATTCAGATAATAATTCAGCACTTTCACAACTTGTTAGCCACAATGCACGATGCTAAAAAGAAAAAAAAAGAGATAAACGTGTTGCTTACCATTTATGTTTCCAACATAGCAATAGACATCATAAGTTTCATTAGAAAGGCGATATCCATAGGATCTAACTCCTTCTTTTCCCATCATATCTCCATAACAGCCAACTCTAGGTTGCCTAATAGGATATCTGCAACACAGTAAATGAAATAAAGTAAAGTGAATGAAAGATACCATAAATGTAACCAGGCTATTAGATGAACCATCAAAAAGGCATTTCATCATCTCACCTAACAGATTGATCAGCTAACCAGCCAGCATCACATTGCTCAAATCCATCTTCATATGCAGCTTTCAGTTGTTCAGGGTTTGCAATTACAGCACCATTCTTCAAACAGATCTCCTGAGCCTGTTTGAAATTCAGAGTGTATCTACTGGAAGATGCACGATAGTGAAACACAACACCTGCAAAGATAACAAACTTATATTGCATTAACTTTTATTTAAAACAAAATTATTCTAGGCAGTGAGGTCAGAAAGAACATTTAAGGAAGGTTTTCAAGATTGTATTCTATGCCCCTATCAACATTACAAAGATTTTTTATATCAATCTTTTGCTCAGTTTGCAAATCTGCAAGCTACAGAATCCATCATTGTTCATTTTTTTGCATCGTACTTCTGTACTTTTCCAGTAGCCTCTGGCCAATATGGAAATAAAACTGAACCAAATTAAAATATCTTCCTGAGATTTCATGAAAAATAAATGGTCAATCCTTTGCCTTCTATTCTATACTTCTAGATAAAAAGACTTCAAAAGAAATGTGATAGTCATATAGAATTAGAGTTATATAAAAGTCTGATAACTATTTGGGTTCTTCGCCTGAGGAACAAAGCAGTGAAGAGTAGACTGAATATCTTCCAGACCTATTTCTATTCTTGTTTTTTTAAAAAAAATATTACAAAAGGAACAGAACAGTGGCTAAATCACTTATATAAAGATTGTAGTTTTATTCAGAATTTTAAAATATGATAAGGTGTCCTACTCTTTTCTTCTACATTTTTCATCATTATGGTGTGGGTCTTTTTAATATATGAAGCATCAAGAGTTCTAAATCAAACATTTTCAGCATTTTTTATTATGGTAATAATCCAAATCATGTTGAACAAATTGTTAATGGAAAGTTTAGCTCATTTCATTTGTCATGAAAGAGGGTATAAAAATGTTCACATAGTGTATAATTAATCTATATTGCTATTAAGTCAGCTAAGATTTTTAACAGTATTTGGAGGGAGTCCAGATTCTGCAAGGTTCTTAATATTATGACAAAAAGGCAAGTATATTAGAAATGTATGTACTGCGCTGAAATTTTCCACATATTATAAACAGTTTTAGCATTTATTTTGCTGTTCACACACTAACTCCTACACACTTGAAACGATGGAATGTTGCTATTGATTTTGTTTTGAAATATATATATATATATATATATATATATATATATATATATATATATATATATATATATATATATATATATATATATATATATATATATATATATATCTGCAACTATGTCATAACTCTTTTGAGTGACTTCTATCTAAGACTTCTTTGTAAGACACAAACTTTGTGTCACTAAAGTTTGAAGGTTTAAGACTCAGTGGGTCCCAGATTCAGTTGACTACCTCCAGCAATAAAAGAACTTGATCCATTCTCACCAAGCCTACTGTCAGCTACTTGGGCACAACAGACCATAACATTCCCTGTCTCAGTTAATGAACTGGAAAATAGTTTCAAATGCGTTTTAGTCATAAATAGATGAAGCTATTGATCTGCCCAGCATACTTCTTTATTTTTGTTAAAATGTAATAGTCTGGTTTAGTTTCATGACTTATTTCTTCTCACAGATTCACAAGTTATTGCAATCTAATTTTAGAGATCTTCACAGCTGTATGCAGAGTAATTAGAACAAACAATGCTCCCTCCCTTTTTTTAGTGTTTTTCCTTCCTCAGTCATCACAACACAAGGTCATTTCAAGGGACCTATCTATCATCTTTTTAAAATCAAATACAAAGTTTAAAGCATTGCAGCAGGAAAATACAGCAGAATTATAAAAAAATTGGGAACAGTTTATCTTGATAAATCATAAACAAATTTATCTAAGTATAAATTTTACTCATTTTAGAGATCTGATGAGTTTACTTTTAGATAATAATCTACTCTTGAAGTAGTCTTCTATGACTAGGAGGGACAAATGTGTTGCTTTAAGTTCCTCTGATCCAAACCTAAATTTCATATATCCATACCATTCAACACTTTTTTGTGATTAAGTAATAACATTCTGCTATAATTACTGGATTAATTCTACCATATTCAGTGGCTAAAGTGGTTAGAAAATTCTGCTTGAAGCTATAATGAGGCTAAAGTCAAAGACTTCTATAATTTATAAGTTGATGTGATTTTTTAAAAAAATGTTTTTTCTCTTGTTTGTTGCAGTGATTTCAGAAGAGGTTACACTAATAAGAAAATCAAAAGCAAATAAGAAGTATAACAGTTTTGCTATAATTTAGGAAAATAAAATATTTGAGAAAACTAAGAACAATTTTAAGGCAAATTATAGTAATAGGCCTCAGAGTGCTAATTTTTTAAAGAATTTATGGGATCGCTTTATATTACATCAATGTGCAAATATAAAAATACTGAATCAATAGGATATATCTGAAATTTTGCTCTCAAAAGGACCCTCATTCTTTGATGTGTGCCAGTGATAATTTATTTTAATCTTTATGAAAGCTTTATAAACAATTAAAGAGGCTTAGTAGAGAATACACTGAACTGCTTTCCAACATGAAATGGTTATTTACAATAGCTTTTAAGTTGTGTATGTACAAATGGCTGGGAATAGCTAGATAACAATAAGCTCAATGATTGTAAGTGGTACCTATTCTTTCTTTGATCATTTTAATCAATTTATTAAAATTTTGTGCTGTTCATCTCATCACAGGTGACTCTAGGAAACTTACAGAATCTGTTTAACTAGCTTAATGCCCAAAATGGCCTTCACTCTTTTTTTCCCATTTAAATTCACCACCCCCAATAAACCACAATGAGAGATATTCAGCAACTTGATTTTGTGATAAAAGAAGACAGTGATAAAAAAAGGGTTCCAAGTTTGATTAAAAATATTTTATTGTATTATCCAAAAATCCCTTGTGCCCATGAGGGTACTTTAAGTAAACGCAGTCACCAAATGGTTTTAAAAATATTTGTTGAAACTTTATGAGGCTAATGAATCTTACTTTTAAGTATTCTTGCTCAAATTCTTGAAAGGAAGGCTTCAGAAAAAAAATTCCTTCATATTTTTAGATTTGTCAATGTTGCCAAATATTAGAGTGCTACCGTCATCATTAACAGTGCCCAGTGCCACATCATCAGCATCTAGCTTATGTAGCAGTCTTCAAAACTTTCAATGATAATGTGGAACAATCCAAAGTTTGCTAATCACATTTAAAAGTGATTCAGCCTATTCCTGTGTCTTAATACTATTAGATTTAGAACAGTCAAGTACATTAAACTTATTTATGTTAAATGTACCATAGGGTAAGTCCCATATGGATAGAGGAAGAATTGTTGAAATATTTTTAGTAGCTAACTAATGCTAGTTGTTATGGCGTAAAATTCCCTATCAAGTCAGGTGATTTAAAGACTTTATGATCGCCACCATCATGGGACAAGTACATTTAACATAAATGCAAGAACATGTATCTTGGACTGTTTCCAGCTTTTGGGACTTCCGGACAAGTCATGCCAGCTTTTTCTTAGTTTCTCTTCATTATAAAGGGGGTGGGAGAAATGCAGCAAACTTTTGATTGGTAAGGCAAGTCAGTAAACCATGAATTGGTTGGAGATGGTCTCTTTAAATTATGCATTTTTAGCTTACAAACTTGTAGCTCATAGGATAACAGATATAACTGTCTGGTATGCAGTAATCAGATATTCGATTTCTCACTCACTATGGACTTCCCTTCATCAGTCGTCTTTTGCACATTTTTTATGAAAAAGTGCTGAAATCATAAAGTGTTACATTGAATGCAATGTAAATTTGAGCATGGGATCCCAAATACAAAGCACATTGGCAGCAGCCCTAAAAGTTGGCAGATCTATAAGATCAAGCAATTCTAATCTCTATATTGATCTCATTAAAGGACATAAATGTGAAAACATTCAAAAAACTTCTCTGTATTTCTCCTTTCATAAGACCTCCCCTTCCCCAAAGTTCAAAGTCTCCCCCAAAAGTTGGCTTCACATAAAGTGCAAGTATATCAAATTGGCACCATGAGTGCATATAGCTTTTTTCAGCAGCTGTATCACATTATTGGCTCCTATTCATTTGATGTCTAAATGACATAGATCCTTTACACATCTTCCAAGCTGGATCTATAGTATATGCACATCTTTAATTTATTAATGAAAAGATAAAAAGAAGCAAGAGATGGGATGGATGTGTCACAGAAGAGAAAATGGAAAATGCAAAAAAAATCTGTGTGCTTGGGAAGCAATAGAGATACTCATTTCATTGTATGAAAATTCAAGGTATGAATCTTGTGACAATAATATGGTTTCAAAAGAAACATGATATGAATGCAGAAAAATATAAGATGGTTGAAAGTGCAAAGGAAGCACTTAAAGAGAGATAAAATGAGACAAGAAAGCATGGAGTAAAAAAACAGATGACTGCAACATATGGAAGAGATGGTCAGTACAGAGAAGCATATCATGGAATAAGGAGATTCAAGTTTAGTGGACTTGGAATAAGAGGGAAAACATAGTCTATTGAGAAAGGAAAGATGAAGTAATCATGGAATAAAGAAAAAAAGACATTAATTAATTAGGAACAATAATTTGAATACAGACTTTGTCACTATTAAATTGTTCTCTGCATAAAAGTAGTTAAGAAATACATACTTCAAACTTTTGTCAATATCTTAAAAATGACATAGAATTTCTACATATTCAATCACATTTTAAAAATTCCCACCGGCTAACTGCCCCTATTTTTAGCAGCACATAAAGAAAATAGACAAACTGCAACAAAGGAACTTTCCACAAATTGAAAAAAATGGAAGATTTTTGCTTTTTATCTTCTGTCTTCCTTTTCCAATATCCCTTTTGTCTTTTTTGCTACTTAATCCTTCCCACGTGCTGCTAATTCAAATACAAGAGGGAGGCCGATTTCCATGAAAACAGCCCATCTCCTTACATTTGTCAGGGAGACACGGAAAGGTTGATATATTGCTGACACTCTGACTTAATGAGGTTGTAAAAAAAGGAAAGAAAAGCTATACATAAAGATGTCACCTGCCACCCCTTGGCAGTCTAGACCTGAACAAATCGTTTGAAGTTGTCCTGAAAGTCTTGAGTTTCCAAAGGACAGTTATTTCAATGTTGTATTCTACTTAGCTTGCAGGACAGATTAACTGTTGTGACTCCTGGGAGGGCATGGTTGATATAACAAAAGCAATTGAAATTGACTTGGAAGCTGCTCTGCCAATTGGTGGTGATGGGAAAGAAACTAGCTTTAAGATTCAATATATCTAAACAGGAAACAACCTAATTTCATGGAAGGAAGGAAGGATTTAGTGGATTTCTGTATTTCCTAATTCGGTAATATCTAAGTGAAAATGCACCAATGTTTCTCAACTAGGAATACTGGTATTGCTGGGGAGATGCTACATTCATCACAATTATTAAAGAACTGCTTTCCACAAGTCCCTCATCAACCTATAAATGTAAAAACTGGAGAAGGTTCTTGGATGAGAAAAGAAAACAAAGAAAGTCCAGTTGCCTTTTGAAAAGCACCTTTGGGACAACCATGACATGGATGACTGAGTATCTCCTTAGACACCAACAATTTCTGGTTTCTCCATATGCTATACTTAAGATTCAGAAACGGAATGATGCAAGTATGGCTGGCTATAAAATCTGTTATACCTCACTAGCAATTGAACGCTACCTGTATGATAGGGCTATCCTATCCTGTGCAATAAAGCTACCCTTCCTAGGAAAGTGTTCCTTGTCTCAGGAGATCTGCCAGGTGTTTTGAATTCAGAGGGGGGGATTATCAATGCAAATACAAAGAGATAGAAAGAAAAAGCAAGACTACAGAATCTGAAGAGCCTCTATGCCATCTACAATCAGTTGGAGGCATTATAGTCATTCACAATCCAATTATAAACTTCAGCTGCCTTCTCATTCTCCAGGCTAGAGAAATCTAGTGAAGCCTTCTTCAGCCTGTTGCTTTCTACTTGCACTAGACTGCTTTGCATCCTGCAGGATGTCTGGTTGGGGAAGGCTGAACTACTGACTATGCCAGCTGAAATCAATGGGAACCCTCAAAGACAACAGAGAAAAAGGTCTGATAAATTATATTCTTACTGACCCTGTATAACCATAACAAAGAAAAAATGGCATAAAATATTGCTGCCAAATCTGTGAAGACTATTAAAAATATCAATTCATTTTAGTTTAATTTAAATTTCACAAAGAAATGCAAGAGTAGGGTAAATGAATTTCTCACCATCAACCGCCAGTGAAACAATGTCTTGGGTATCTTCAATTCCATACATTACATCACAGCGATAAACCCCAGCATCACTTGCACGTAACTTCACCATAGTCAATGATGCATCGCCAATGTCTTCCGGATGGCTTGGTACTGACACTCTTCCTTTGTAGCCTTGTCCAATCTTGATATTCCCATTCTGGGCCACCAACACTGTAGTTTCTTTGAGATCTTTTCCACCTATGTCCTGTTCAATCTTTGACCACTTAATCCGGAGAAACTCACTTACGTTGTGATAGCTTGGAGGCAAAGTCGGCAAAGTTGAAAAAAAGCATGGGAGGGTGGCTCTTCCAGAGAGTGAGCCCTTCACTGGTGGACTTTTCTCCACTTTCACTGAAAGAAACAACAGTGTTGTTTGAGTGAACTAGTGAAAGTTGATCTACATTCAATCTATAAGGCAGGGATAGTAGGATTATCCCTTTTCTTTGCAACTCAGAGCTCAAGCAGCAGTCAAAGTGAGAGGAAAATGATAGACATGAAATATCATTTCTGGTCTATCAATACTGATTTTATCATTGTAAACTAAAAATCATAAACAAACGTAAGATGGTGAACATTTCAAGAAAATATATGTTTGACTCTAAACTCAAATCACATTTCAAAACTTCTAAGACCTGATGAAGACAACATTCAGCAATGAATATTCAAACTGATAATGGAGTTCTGGAGATGGCAAACAGAATATATGCAGGTAGTCCTTGGTTTGTGATTATTTAACAACAGTTCAAAGTTAGGATAGCCTTGGAAAAAGTGACTTAACAACCTGTATTCCCACCCACAATCACCACCATCTAATCACAGTTCAGGCACTTGCACCTGGCTTACATTTAGGACTGGTTGCAGATGCTTGCAGTCCCCTGATTGTGATCTGCTACTCTTTTTTGCCAATTTCCAATTGGGAAACTTGGATGTACTTAACAGCCACTGTAAAAATTGTCATAGAAATGAATCTGACTTGACTTATGATATAATAACTTATGACAGAAATTCTGGCTCCCATTGTAGTTGAGAACCTTGTACACCTTACTGTTTTCTATTTAAAAGCTGTACCGTGAGAAGAGCCAACATTTATTTTAATATAAGGGCTTCTAATGGAAAGTTTAGAAGTAATCTGTGCAGGAGTCTAGTTTATACTTTAAACATGGCAAGATACTTTATCTGGATCTCCTTCAGGATTTCAACAGAAGAGAAGACCATTGAAATTCAATGATCCCAATAAAAATTTATGATCTGGCTTTTTCTCCACTCTGAACAGCTGGTTTGGTAAAAACAACTCCATTCCTTGCTTGTGCCCTGCTAATATCACATAAACCCAATATTTAAATGTAAGGCATGAAAGACATTTTCCAAAATCAAGTGGAAAAAAATAGCCAGTAAGGTCTGTGGACCAAGGATATTATTGAGTTGGTTTACGTTACAGCAAAATAAATGGAGTAATTCTATGCAAGAGTTAATTCATATTTACCATGTATCCTAAGAAAAAAAGGAACATTTTCTTTCTTTTCAGAAAAATATTTCAGGCAGCCAGTTGTTCCCATTTAATTATTTCCTTTCCAACCTCAGGGCTTAACAGATCACTCAAATAAAATATTCCTCAGTAGTTGGGAGGGAGGGTAAAAATAAAAACTATGGGTGGTTCCTCCATGATTAAAGAACTTTTACCATCGTTTTATATCTCTCCAGCTGTAAACACTTTACAGCAGACTGTTTCCATCCAATGTTAGTATATGGCTAAGGAAAGTGTTGGCTACTGTTCGTGTAACCTGCCTACTGTGCATCTGGAACAGGAACTACATATTTGCTAGTTCTACCAATTCTTAACCCCTTGTGAATTTATGCACTGTTGTTTGCTAGTTGAAGATATAAAAGCAGGCTCTGCCCTTATTTTCTTTTAATTAATTGAGAGTAATTGAGAAACACACGTATCTATAAATAAATAATGCCTATCTAGAGCACAATTGAGGCCTTTGAACTATGGTGCTGGAGAAGACTCCTGCGAGTCCCTAATGGCTTCCTAATGAGAAGGAAGGATTCACTGGAGAAAAGCCTAATGCTGGGAAAGATTGAGAGCAAGAGAAGGAAGGGACAACAGAGAATGAGGTGGCTGGATGGAGTCACCAAAATAGTAGGCATGAGCTTAAATGGATTACAGAGGATGGTAGAGGACAGGAAGTCCTGGAAGAACGTTGTCCATGGGGTCGCAATGGGTCAGACATGACTTTGCAACTAACAACAACATAGCACAGTATGAGTACTACTTATTTGCAAACATTACTTCTTTCCTTTTTTTAATTCTATATGCTCAGAAATGCAGGTTACATGAGAACTTTCAGTAAATTAATATATGTGGGTGAGAATTTTTTTTAAAAACTAAAACCTGAGTGAAGGAATTAAAATAAAGTTACAATGGATCCCTCATCCAATGAAAGAGCAAAGCTGCTGCTAAGGTTATGCACATGGCATCCATGTTGTTGGAGAGTGTTAAAAAAAAGTCAAAGTGATGGCTATGATTATGCAGTAGTAGTCACCCCCTTTTTTTTTTACTTTTTTTAAACCTCTCCCTCTTATGCTATCCCAAGATATTTTGTTTAAATGAAGGCTAACATGTTGTCTTCTCCAAAAACAGGCAAACATTGCAAACTGAGTTATACTTTAATACTGGCAAAAGAACAGTACTCTCCACTGGATTTGAAAGTTGCAGGGTCATGTATGAGTCACAACCTCTAATGATAACTGACATAATTAAACATAATGTGTCATAATAGTGAAATATAATTGCCAGTTACATAACATGGAACTCTGTCCCTTCTATTCCTCTTAGCAGATGCCTCCTTAGCAGATGCCTCCTTCTGGCAGATATGATCTGCAAAAACAACACCATCACTTAGCAGCCAACAATTTGTTGCTAAAGATGTCTAGTTTTGTAGTCCAGGTCAATATGACCAGTCTATAATCTTAGTAATACACACTTTTCTAACATTGTAAGAGATGTTGGTCTGAGAAAAATGGAAGCTCAATTCTGTAGAGCACAGGCAGAACATGGATGGATGGATGGATGGATGGATGGATGGAAGGAAGGAAGGAAGGAAGGAAGGAAGGAAGGAAGGAAGAAAGAAAGAAAGGAGCTTCTACTTCTTCCCAGCTTAGATGACCATGATTACTAGTATCTGATCTATGTTATTTAAAAATAGTCACTAAATGTAACTCTACAGCTTCCCTTTGGAATGAAAAGCAACAATAGGAGCATAATGTACAGACTATATCCGTGATGGCGAACCTATGGCACGCGTGCCACCGGTGGCTTCCTTGAAGCTTGCGGAGTGCGAAAAACTGGCCCTACGTCCTGGTTTGTCCATAGGGCTGTTTTTCCCCCTACGGAGCCTTCAGTAAAGCCTCCTGAAGCCTCCGGAGGGCAAAAAATGGCCCTACAACAAACTGGAAGTCCATTCATTAATTTTGTTTGCCCGTAGGGCCAGGTTTTTGCACTCTGGAGGCCTGAAGGAAGTTCCTAAAGTCCCCAGGGGGGCGGGCTGTTTTCACTCTCCCCAGGCTCCCAGAAAGCCTCTGGAGCCTGGGGAGGGTGAAAAAGCACACCAAAAGTGGGGGGGGGGAGTCCTGGGAAGCATGCACATGTGCACTGGGGCAGAGAGCATAGCATTATGGGTGCCCACACACAACCCCCCCTGCGCTCCACCTGCTTTTGGCATGCCATCCAAAAAAGGTTAGCCATCACTGGACTATATGATTTAAAGTATATGGGAATCCAAAAGAACTTCTCCTCATGATCATGGGCAAGTTATAATCTTAAATTATATCAGATTCTTAATTAAAGCCATTAAGTTCAAAATGAATCTGTATTAACTGTAAATGATATCTCTCCAAATGAAAATGTTTTGAGGCAGCAAGCCAGTGATGGGTTGCAGGCGGTACGCCACTGTACAGGCATACCGGAGCCTGCCCGGAGCACCGGATACCGTTCTGATACAGTGGTCCGGAGGGCCCACCCACCCAACTGAGCTCCTTACCAGTCTTTGGTGCTTCCGCACACGGCGCGTATAGCATCTGCATGATGCTCCACTGAGCAGCTGGCGTGTCGCAGAGGCTCGTGGAGGTGCTAAGACGCATGCACGCCTGTGTTCGTCCATGTGGACGCCGCCGGACCTGTTGCAACTGTACCAGTTGGAACGGGATCCAGAACCCACCACTGCAGCAAGCCAATGTCAGAATAATCCTTTTTTACACAGAAAATGGTTGCATATCAGCATCACACCAAAATACATCATGGGGAATCTTGAGCATATAAATTGCCCTCAAGTATTAACCACAATTAGAACTGGAATTTCAGTCACTAGGTGATAGTGTTATTAAACAAGTCATCAGATGACTGCAGCCAATTATATATCACCACAGTACTAAGAATCATGTGGCTGTTAAGTGAATCATACAGTCTTTAAATGAATCCAATTGACTTTGCTTTTTTGGAAACCAGCTAGGAATATTAGAAAACACAATTATGTCACCGCAATATGCTGCAACCATGTACGCCGAATGCCAAGTACCAAAACTGTGATTACTTATTGTGATGGCTAATGCATCTAAGAATGTTTTTCATGTTTTTCTAAGTCACTTTTTCTAGGGCTGTTGTAAAATTGAAATGCCATTAAAACAACTGGCTGTAAATCGAGGACTGCAAATGTAGGAAGTAAGAATATATGGAACACAGTTAAGTGAACTGCTTCTGTTTCAACGGGGAGTTGGTGACAGGTTAAGTGAATTGCTTTCTGATAGCCAGATTAAATGCATGCAGGCTACTATTTCAGTTATTTGCAATCATGTTAAAATAATAGCCAAGGCAAGTGGGAATACTGATAGCAATAGACTAAAAGCTGAGGAAGCAAAATCACCCTGACCGGTCTGAAAGGTAACCTTGGAAAGTCAAACCACTTCAGAAAGCTCGTTTAGCAGCAGGTCTGCAGGAAATTGCTTCATTGGAGTGTGAATTAATAATTGAGGCTACTGAAAAGGACTGCATGAGAGACAAGAGTTAGGTGCCTCAAAAGACTTTCCCTTGGATTATAAAGCACATTTTTATAATATGTGGGTTTACTTATATCTGGACCACTGACATATAATCAATAGTTGCAGGATCTGACTTTTTAGCTTAGACAGAAAACAGGGGTAAATACCAAATGAGGAAGAAACTAGAAGCGAGTTCTAGCCCATCAATAATTAGTGATGAAGATAAAGTAAAAAATATTGATTGTTGCTCAATATGATTCAGAACTAAAGAACTATCTGTCATCAGCATAATTTGGGTTGCTTGATCTGATTAACATCAAGGTCAAACAACCTTTTTTTATTCAGCTACCCTGAGCAACATGCATTGATATGAATTTTAAATAATCTAGCATTATTGGTTTCAAATAATCTATTTGTGAGATTATGGAGTTCTACATTTTGAGGCTACTGATACTGGGGAAAGATGGAGTTTAAAAAAAAATAAGCAGAAAAGCATTGATAAAGGTTTTACAAAATAAACAATGAAGGATCAGCTTAATAGAAAAGTTTTTCTCTGTACTATAGTACTAGCTGCTAGGATCAACCACAGGTCTGAAAGGTTGCAAGTTTTGTTCATATAAAATAAGCAGCTTCTTCCCATGTAGATAAACTATAGAAACCATTGCCATGGAAAGATGACAACCAGATTGAATGGGTGTTATTAATCCTTTCAGGCCATGGTAGCTATGAACTAATATCGAGTCTAGAATCAGTAATATTTGTAAACTACTAGTTATTGGATCTGAAATCAGAAAAATGATACTTCTCTTAAACCCTTTTGTGATCTAATATAGGAAAAAGATGCTGAACCAAACAGAATGCTAATCTAATACAGCACTGTTAGCAGCAAGAACATAACATAAAAATGGGGACAAATCCCATAAATGGAACAATTACATAATGGTGTCTAATGCGACTATCTAAATAACATAATCTGCATGCTAATGACATAATGCAGGGACACCATTTGCTCTGCTTGCCTTCCTATGGCTGACTCTGAAGAGCATCCTTATGTTTTAGTGCTTCCTAGATTTTACATACATACAGAGAGAGACAAATTGACAAGTACAGTATATAACCCTGAGAATTCCCCATGGTATTTATGAACTAACCTTATGGGAATCATTATAATTTTTCATCATGAATGATGGTCACTAAATAATAGCTGCTAATAATGTCTGATAACTATCCATGCTACTACTCCAATTGTAAAGATATCATCATATCAGACTTATTTCCCATATTATTTTCCCATTAGTCAGTGATAAAATACATGCTGATGGGATACTAAGGATTGAAAGGGAAAAGAGATTTCCCTAGAAAGTTTAACCTTATACTAAGTTCTGACCTTAGTGTAGAAACAGTCTATTGAATTCAGATGGAACAGGTATCAGGTATGACCAGCATCGTGTTTATCATTACTTTGGTTAATGAGTCCACTATAGTAATGTCAGATCTGACCATTAGTTACATCAAATTATATTAGTATAGCAATGCATGCTACACACAAGTCTATCTGTACTCAGAATTCAACTGTTTTAGATAACAGTTTAGGCAAATATAGCCCCTTTACAACCTGTGAAATGAAATGTATGACAATTGAGAGGCACCTGTATTGTACTTCCTATGCAAGTACTATCTAAGCAGCCATACCATCTGATACCATTATAGATATATGGGAAAGATATTCTAACACTATTCATATTATTTACAATTACAAAACCTCAACTTGAACATATAATACTGAAATCAAACAGCCCCACATCTAAGGAAAGATAGATCTTTCCTTCAGCTTTCTTTTTATCTTCTTAAAGACAATTTGCACATAAGTAAGAATCTTCTCTAACTAAAAAACTCTGATTCCCAAACCAGAAATGTGTTAAACATCTAGTAGAGATGTATTAAAATAAAGGTTATTGACCTTAAAACAAATTGAAATGTTACTAACCAAAGTCAGCTACCTCAAATTATCAAGAATCTTATTTCAAGATTACTATGGAGGCACAGTGGTTAGAATGCAGTAAGAGCAATTTTTGCCAAAAGCACCAAAACCTGGTTCAATGACCATGGGATTACTGTGCTTGATTGGCCTCTCCATTCTTCCTCCATACTCTGGGTCCTTGGTTTCCAAATGAGATGCAAAAGTTGCTCTCATCAGAAAAGAGGACTTTGGACCACTGAGCAACAGGACTTTGGATCACTGTGCTTCATTAAAACCAGGGTCAAGGCAGCCATCTACCAGGAGATTTTGGAGCACTTCATGCTTCCTTCTGCAGACGAGATTTATGGGGATGTTGACTTCATTTTCCAGCTGCCCACACTGCCAAAGGCACCAAAACCTGGTTCAATGACTGTGGGATTACTGTGCTTGATTGGCTAGCAAACTTGCCTGACCTGAACCCCATAGAGAATCTATGGGGCAATGCCAAGAGAAAGATGAAGAGACATGAGACCGAACAATGCAGAAGAGCTGAAGGCCGCTATTGAAGCATTCTGGTCTTCCATAACACCTTAGCAGTGCCACAGGCTGATAGCTTCCATGCCACGCCGCATTGTGGCAGTAATTGCTGCAAAAGGGGCCCAAACCAAGTACTGAATACATATGCATGCTTATACTTTACAGACGTCCGATATTGTTCTATGTACAATCCTTGTTTTATTGATTGCATGTAATATTCTAATTTTCTGAGATGGTGGAATTGGGGTTTTCATGAGCTGTACGCCATAATCATCACAATTATGACAAATCACGGCTTGAACTATCTTGCTTTGCATGTAATGAGTCTTATCTCATATATTAGTTTCACCTTTTAAGTTGCATTACTGAAATAAATGAACTTTTGCAGAATATTCTAATTTTTCGAGTTTCACCTATATATCAGACAAATTTGACAATAGCAACCTAATGTACATTGCATGAACTGAAAATACAAACAAACTTCAATGTATTATATTTCAACAGCCTGATGACATATGTCCCTAAAATAGTTGAGTTTTTAAAATGTCATCTCATATATATTCAAGTCCCTTCAACTTTTTTGTGAATCATATTCTACCTTACACAGTGCAAAGAAATGCTCCCTTACAAACCACCCTGAAATGTTGTGCACAGCTTAAATGGTACTATCAAAAATGGCCTATATGGAACTCCCTTTATATGAAGTTGTAAGAATATTCTATTTGAGATCAACCTGTTTCTGTACAAATTGATAAAGTAGATATTCCATATACTTGCAAAAACTTGCTGAGCTTGTCAGAGAAGGCAATAAATCTAATCTTAACAAAACCTCTTTTGTTCTAACAGATGGCTTACAATCTGAGTTACTGTATAAAAAAGGAGGGGACGGTAAATCAGGCATAGTGATGGATCAGTTACTCTTTAAATTCTCACTGTAAATCATGGAAAGCTAGCCAAATGTACATTCCATCTGCAGCGATAGCATTTACAATAGTATATACATCTAAATGTAGATACATGAAATTACCCATGCAGAGATATATAACTTTGAAAGCATTTCATTGCATTCTTTAGTTATTCATTAAAACTCACCAATCTTCCACAAACACACTTCAAAGAGCCACACACTGTACAATTAAGACTTCTAGGATTCATCTAAAACTACATTCCTTAAGCTCTGTACATGCATATGTACAAAAAGGGAAAGAAAATTTCACCTGGTAGTTCTATTAACTCATCGGTCAAAATAATTATGCACATAGATCTATTTACACAAAAGCTGATGTGGGTGGACTGTAATCATGGTATTTATACTGCTGAATATTCTCAATGTATAATTAAGAAACAATCAAACCCAATACTATTGAGTGATTAGACTGTATAAAGACATTATCCATCACAGCTTTGCCAATTCATAAAGCTGTTTAAATCATAGAAATACTGTCATTTAAATATCAAGGTGGGTATATCTCCCCAAAATTCCTTTTAGCCAATCCAAGGGTGTTTTCAGGCTGCCTGTCAATCCATGCTCATACTTAGATGCTTCTGCAGTGAGTTGCCACAACACTTTGACAAGTAGCACTTGTGGTACTGAAAGATATGGAGCATCTAAAGAAAATGATGTGTGCAGCCTTATTATCAATACACTTCCCTTTGGTTTACTGACTTACATAATTCTTATCTTTCTATAGTTAACTATGTTGAGTTCATATAAGGAGCTACAGTTTGCTGTTAAAACTTGGGAGGCAATTAAAAACTGCTCATGAGCCTTAATAGCAAAACTCAGATTCAATAAGGAATTTTAAAAAGTTTAGCAACAGGAAGCCCTTTAATCTCAGAAAAGGAGCCATCCACAGAGAAAGACAAAAAAAGTCAAGATAGTGAGTATAATTGCATGACTGAAGGCCCACTCATTTGTACATGCATTTATAGACTTTATGTATATATGCAAAGGAAAGGGCTTTGACAATCAGTTTGTGACTACCATCATAACATCTTTGCTTTATCACATTGGCTCTGTTGTCTATAGAGTTTTTCAACTCTACTCTAGATACAAGTTTATTTAGGTTTGATTATATTAAATCACAACAAATTGTTCTTTGTTGAGAACAATTGAGAATTCTTCAAGCGGGATTAAATCATTTAACTTTATGCTTTTATGAAAAATCCGATTAAAATAAATAGCATGTCTTTCATCAATTTGGGCAAGTGGGAACAATTGGGCAAGTGGGAACATTTGGGCTTTTGAGTGGGTCACATACATCAGTGATGGGATTCAACCAGTTCGCTCCACTTCGGGAGAACGGGTTGTTAACATTCTGAGCAGTTTGGTGAACTGGCTGTTGGAAGAAATCATTAGGGCAGAGAACCGGTTGTTAAGTTATTTGAATCCCACCACTGACATACATCCAATGTTTGTCGTGGTTGCAAAATACTTTTTCCCAGAAGCAAAAAAGTACTGGACTTTGAGGTCTGTTTTATTCTAAGATATTGTTGGAAAGAAAAGATTTTATTCTTGAAAGTACTGTATTTTTCAGAATATAAGGCACACCTTTTTCCCTCAAAAAAGAGGCTGAAAATCTGGGTGTGTCTTATACACTGAATGCAGCATTTTTCTCCCTCCCAAAATCCCATCCCCTTCACCAAAATGGCTATGCATAGCTTTTAGGAACCTTGCAGAGTGCTCCTGGGGTCTGGGGAGGACAGAAATGAGCGGAAAATGGGCCATTTTTTTGCTCATTTTTCCTGCAGCCCCCAGGAGCACTCTATAAGCCTCCTAAAGACTATACATGCCCTCTTTTTGTGTCAAAAATGGGCCTGTTTTCACGAAAAATGGGACATTTTGGAAAGTCTGCAGTATGCAAAAACTTTTTTTTAAATTTGCCTCTTCAAAATCTTGGTGCATCTTATACTCCGGTGCATCTTATACTCCGATAGATACAGTAGTGCTTTAATGTGCACTAAGTTCCCAGTGATTTTCCACAAATTAAAAGAATCTTAAGAAAATTAGGGGAAGGAAGCTTGGGAGGTACCAACAAATACTCCATTAAGCATATTGTCACTCTGGGGTACTTTGTGACTCTGGCTTTATTTAACCATGAAATTGACAAAGTTTTCAAAAGTATTTGGAGATCAGCAAATTAATTAAATGGAATCTGAATTATAACTAGATTTTATCACAAGTAAAACCAACCATTACCATAAAACCTTCTATTAATCAACTCAGTGGGGATAGCTCCAAACTATAATATATCCAGTAGAAATACTAGAAATATAAAATGGTAATAATAGTCATAAGAAGTACTGAAAAACAATCTCACATTACTAAAGTTATAACAAGCTCTGCAAAATAAGGATAAATCATTGTTATAATTTTAAAAGAAAGTTTTATTTTTACGTTTAAATAATTAAAGCAGAGACTTTTAGTGATTAAGGTAACAGGCTAGAAACCAGGAGACCATGAGTTCGAGTTTCACTTTCAGCATAAAGCTCACTAGGTGATGGATGGCATATAAATGTAACTAACAAATAAAATAGATTGTTATATCTCTCCAATTAATGACTGCAGAATAACTGATACATTTTCACTATCAAAAATAAATTTTTTCAGAAGTTGGTTTTAATATGACAGCAATCAATCTCTTTCTCTCCTCCCTCCCTTCCCCTCCCTCTTTCTCTTCTTCTTACCTTTGTGGAGAGCACATGTTATGGATAAGGTCCAATATATCCACAAGAAATGTTTAAACATTTTGACCTAAAAAATAGAACAGAAAATAATCACAATGTATATTTTCATAATCTTGTAAAACAATCACGGTAAATATCTTGATAATGGTTAAAGCACCAGGCTTAAAAAAAAACCTAGGAGACTGGGAGTTCTAATTCTGCTTTACACATGGAAGACAGCTAGATGATATTGACTCATCATTTTTTGTCCTCCCAACACACTTCATAGATTTATAAAAAATAAAAATAAAAATTCCTTTTCATTTCCTTGTCTACATTTCACACCAACTGTTACTGTCTAATGGATAATAAAGTATGACCTTTTTTAGCAAAATGAATGTCTTGATTTGTCCCTTAATTATGACCCATAATATGAAATATCTCAACATTTTAGAAGCTGGCAACATTTATACAAAAATGAGAATAACAAAATTAGCTTAAGGCCTCAATTGGTCTCTAGACATGTATATGGAGGGCTGGACGACATCATCCAGGAGAAAAGTTCAAGAGATTGGACTATTCTCAGCTCAGAAAAGCCTTTCTCATGCCATCTCTTTGCTTATCTCTTCCATGTTCCGTACTAAGAAAAGCAGGTCCTTATTCAGGAAGTAGAAAGCAATGAGTATGTGTTGGAGAGAAATTGATAAACTAATTGCCAGGATTGTTATATTTCTTAGTTGTTATATTTCTTAGTCTTAAAACATTGGATTCTCTCTGTGTGCAAAAAAAAAAAAAAAAAGATTTGAGAAAGAAGAGTTGTTGAGGCCTAGGAAAATGGAAAATAAGTTGGCAGGCCAAAATTAAATCTGTGTATCTTTAATGGTGAGCTGAAGATTTGTCAAAGTCCCTCAGTATAGCAGGAATCTTAATGACCAGATTTATATACATATACATATACATATATACTGTACATATACATACACACACAGACATATGTATTCACAGATGTGTGTACATACACACGTATGTGATTAGGCAATCTGAGACATGTGGGGTTTTTTTCAAAACCACATTTTAACTTGCGTTTATCCATTATGACAGAAGTGCCATAGAAGTTTGCTGGAAATGTTTTGAGCATAAAGGGACTACATATAAGCATGTTTCAAAATCTACTCTATAACAAAAATCTGGACTTCATTCCCCTCTGGAAAAATGATTCACAAACAAATGTAACAACCCAAATTAGGCCTTTTTGAGGTGACTGGAAATTATAACTGTCCCATACCACCTCCATTTAAAGAACCCAGAATATGACTTAATCTATTCAAGTCAATTGGATTTCATAATTGACTTCAACACGGCATGGCAACTATATTTACTTTTTTTCATCATTTGTTAAAAAAAAAAGAATAAATTATAGAAATACTGAACAAGCTGCCAAACCATATTTGGATAAAATTGTGCTGACACATTTATATATGACTAAGTTCCTTTCCCTTAAGAATCCTGAAGCTCAACATCAAAGCTCAGTTTCAAAATATTTTTCAGTGCAGTCACACGCCAGATATACTTGATATGGGCAGTTACTCATGCTGACTAGTCAACTGCCGTTGGGAATCATTGGAATGATCAACTAAATATAACTTAATTATTAATGAGCTTTTGTCAATTAATGAATTAATCTATAATTAAGGTTCCATACATTTCCATCATGATAAATATAATATTAAAGAAGCATACTTATTTTTGCTCTAAGCTCTTTCCAGCAAGCATAATTTTAAGAGAGACTCAAGGATGAAAGGATCTAAGTTTCTTTTAAGATGCTGTTTGGTATCTACCATTCTTATATTATCATTTTTAGGTTTTTAAAAATATATAAGTTGTCTTATTAATTAGTGGCATATATTTGGAAATTTAAAAGATTATAATCATCTAAATATGTAACCAGCAATCATACACTTGATTCTTCTGTGGGACTATCAACCCAACTTTGTGGCTTGATGGCCCCACAAAGGATTTTTCAATAAAAATTCAAGGAAATTATACGCCACTTAGTTGAATGGATGTTTCAGGTAATTATGAGCATATATGACCGTGGTGGGAAATCTATGGCATGCATGCCAGAGGTGGCACACAGAGTCCTCTCAATGGGCATGCACACCGTTGCCAGCTGCTCTTCTGGTTTCCAGTGTGCATGGTTTCCAGCTGGTCTTTGGGGAAGCCGGAACACAGGAAAGTGGCCTGAAAAAAGGTAAAAATGGGCAAAAAATAGGCTGTTTTAAGGGCCGTTTTCAGCCCATTTTTGGTCCAAAAATGGCCCCAAAAGTGCCTGAAAACATCCTGAAAATTGTCTGAAAACAAGCAAAAAACAGGGACACACATGCCAGCCAACTGGTCTTCAGTTTTCCAGTGCTCCGACGCATGCACACACACACATGCACAGACATTCCAGTTTGGGCACTCGGTGCCAAAAAGTTTCCCCATCACTGATATAGGCCAAGTCAGTGAAAAAAGCTAAATCCACACTAAGAATAGAAAGGGAATAGGAAATACCATTGCTTATAGAAAGGACTCAAAATTCTAGTGAATAATATACAGTTTGGAAATGGCAAAAAAGGCTTACAAAAATATTCAGTGGGTTCTGTAAGAAAAGATTGCAATATGGGGACAAGCTGCCTTAGGGTGTGGGGAAGGCAAACAAAGGGAATTGCAGGTAGTTGCATTGTTTTTTTGGGGGGTGCACTGAGGGAGCTCAACCAATTTCATTGTACATATGTTGTGCACTGACAATAAAGAATTATTATTATACTGTAGCTTTAAAACTTAAATCAGTTGGCTATTTTTTCTGCTCATTTCATTCTCCTATAAATTAACCCTTGCTATCTTCATAAAATTATAATGCTGGGAAAGGTGAAAGGGAACAAAACGGAACAAGCACTAAGGTGGACAGACTCAATTACAGCAGTGATGGATAAACTGCATTAAGAGTTGAAGGGCCAGGTTGGGATCAGATCATTCTGGAGAAAATCTATCTATGTCAGGGTGTCAAACTGACAGCCCGCAGGCCAGATGCATCACGGGCAGGTCACGCCCACCCCAGTTCTGCGAAGGGGAAAATGTTCTAAAACATGATGGCAATGTGACAACGTGAGTTTGTGATCTATGTGGTCACTAAGAACTGATACCAACTTGATGGCACATAATCATGAATCAACCCACTGCCCTGGGTTCATATAATCACCATTTATAACCCTCCTAAGCAGCTTCTGACAAGCAAAGTCAATGGGGGAAGCCCAGATTTACTTAATAACCCCATGATTTATTAAATTGCAGTGATTAAATTAACAACAGTGGCAAAAAAGGTCCTAAAATGGGCCAAAATTCACATAACCTATGCCTTGCTTAGCAATGAAATTTTGGACTGAGCTGTGGCTATAGTCAAGAACTACCTGTATAAAATCTACCTATATAGATTTTATAACTTCAGAAATTTAATTATGAATTTATGAAATGCTGTAACTTCTTGAAGACTGAATTATTTCTGTATTATGTTCAAAACACAAAGCAAAGTTCTCTCTTGATTATCAATTTTTTGTATGATGTTACCATGACAAAATTTCTGGATCTGAAATTTCTACCTAAAAGTAGAAAAGTAAATGGAATGGACCTACCCTGGTTTGCCACTTTATAAAGCATATAAACCCTAACAGATTCTTTAGGCAGAGATAAGATCAGCTAAGAAAGCTAGAACTCTGCTCGAAGCTAATTTAGTCCAATTACTACATTCTTGCCAAAAATATGTCAGATTTTCACCACTTCAGAATTGCCCAGTATTTTCTTATTCCACACCATTGCTCTCAGCAAGAACACAAATAGTTAAATGTCCCCAACGGGATTGGGGAAAGTATCCTCAAACTGAAGCTTTTATAATTAATTTCACATTAAGTATTCATCCTTAGAATTCTACTGCTTTAAGGTAAATATGAGAATCAATGAAGGAAATTATTATATATGCTATATTTTATGATGGAGTCATAGTATTTACAGTTTAAATGATACTGAATCCAACTAAAGTGGCTTTCAATACACTGTAAATTCTGGAATAACCAATATTCCTTTTTATCCAAAACAGGAAAGTGTCTTCTAAGACCATTTTTATATGTACCTTAAAGCAATGCATAATTTGCAAATCAGAAGGCCTCTAGTTAGTTACAGCCTTCTTCCTTTTCTACATGATACTGTTAGCTGAATCCAAACCCAAAGGTCACCTATCACATTTCATAAAATATTCCTTATTTCAGGGAGCATTAATGCAATACAATTGTATACTAATTTCAATATAAGAATAATTTCCACTCCCTGCAATAAATGTAAAATATAACACATGTTTCCAGACTTGCTTTAAAGTGTTTTGTTTCTTCTAGTTTAAACAAAGAAATATAAAATCTGAATGCTGTCTAAGTGCCACAAAAGAGCATACAGTTTTCTAATTAACTAAACAGCAACACATTAAGTATCTAAGGCTGTGTTTGCTGAGCAAGCAGTGACCAAATACTTTCCAGGTATATCATCTTCTAATATTTTATTTTATTATGCTAAACAAGTCAGTGAAAGAAAATATGCACAAGAGCATTAAAGAATCAACACAGCATCAAAACTGATAAGTGTAGAAATGAAAAAGGGAAAAGAAAAAAGCCAGCACATTATTTTATAAATAATCACGAAAAGTCTGAATTATTTTTTGTTTTTAAAAAATCAACCATTATCAAGCAGTACATATCAATTTTCAAATGATGCAAATCAAAAGTATATTTCTATTTCCAGCATTGCAGAATAATTTTTATCCACTTTTATGCCTGAAGAATCCACAATTCTTCATAGCTGGATATATACAAAATACTGATAATATATCCAACAAGAATATATGGATTTTCAACATGCAATGATTGAGCCAGAATTGTTAACCACCCTGCTGACATCAGCCCCAAATGCATTAATAGCTCAAAACCAAATAAATAATTAGTCCCTTAATTACATCTCCAGCAGCATGAAGATGGTAATCTAACTAACCTTGCTAAAATTCCCTGTAGCATTCAAATTCAGAAAGCAACATTTTTGTTGCGATTAAACCTATTTTAGTGTCACAATTTCATGTTTACTGCAATTCTCCTTTTGTTCACCAAGACAAGACATTCACATTTCTACTACCCAAGGTCATATAATCCATACCATCAGCTAATAGCAGTTAAATCTGGATGATGTCACTTTAGCGGTATCTGCTTCAGACTGGATTTCCAGATAAAAAGTTCTAGACTAAGATTGCCTTTGCTCAGCCTCTCCCTCTAGATCTATTGTTCTTCAAACTGTTGAACTCCAAATCCCAGCTGTTGGTTATATTAACTGAGAAGTAATCCAATGCAGCTGGAAGACCTTAAGGTAATAAGAGTTTCTTAGATGATGACCGCCCTTAGGCAAAAACAGGGAAAAAAACCTTTTTTTACTTGGATCTTAGGCTGCAATATATTTACTGTTCTTCTCACATGCATGCATGAATGCAGCTGCTTCTGATTTACAACTTGGAGAAAATAGAATAAGGTTTGACAGAGCCACCAGTGCGTGAATGAGCAAGCAGCCTCTATTGTAGTTCACTGAGGATCAAACAGGTTCATGAAAGCATGTAAATTTAAGCTGTGAGTATCTCAGAAGAAAGTTTCCTCTGAGCCTTACTCCTTCTCCTATTTTTAAGGACTTCTTGAGAAACATACACTTAATGGCTCCTTACTTCCTGAACAAGTTGATCAGTCAACAGCTGGCCTCCTTGTTTTCAACTATCATGGCTGTCATAAGAAAAGTACTAAAGATCTCTTTTCAACTGGAAAAGTCTTGTTAGATGCTTGCCAAAATATAACAAATGTATTTGCTAATGCCTAAATAGTGTTTTATCCAAACTGAAGAGAAAAAAGAAACAGAAAAGATAATTGGCAGGTACTTTCATTACTGCTAGTAAAGGAAACAATCATATAGCTTACTGCATTAAGAAAAGGGGAAGATTGTAACATCCTTTGCCATCTTGGGTCTCACATATTTTGATTCCTTGTTCCATACACATTTAACACTCTCGGGATTTATTTTGCAATACAAATAGCTATTGCATCTTCTGAAGATTTAGCTCCCATAAATTTGGCATGGTGTAGTTCAAAGCATATTTAACCAATTCCATTAAACTTGGTCCCAAGTAAATACACTTAAAACTGCAATTCCAAAGCCGAAATTGCTTCTCTGATTTCATGCTTTCAGAGAAGCGGAAGAAAAAAAACAATAAACCCTGTACTTCATGGGAACAGACACCAAGGCAGTACTTCCCAACTGTATTCAACTAATAAGCTCCTTGGCGTACTACACCATGTAATATACTCATACACACTATTATTCATCATCACATCATTTTCACTCCTTTTAGATTATTGATGGATCGGTAATTGCCTAACACTGATTAGGTGCATTATACATTATACTGCTTAAGTATTATGTCGTCCATTTAATTAACATTGCCAGTTTTACCATATTACTGCCAGTTGATTAATTGTTCTGCTCACAGTTGGTTAATTTGGGCTATATTCAATTAATCATTGTCTCTTGATTAACTCATTATCACTTGTAGTGATCCAAGTACTACATGGCAAAGTCTCCAAATCATTATACTGCCACTCCCTACAAAAGAATCATTTTGTTCCTCGCTTGGTTTTTTTTTCCCCCATCAAATTTACATTATTTCTATTCTGTGGATTTTTTTTTAAAAAAAGTTGTCCCACACCAAAAGTCCATGGGTGTTATATAGATATAGTTTATTGATTTATTTATTGAATTTATATCACTATCTATTTGCACATAGCAACTTAAGGTAGCTTACAGAATATAAATCCTCATTTTAAACAATAAAACTAATAAAAAAGAATCAAATAAATTAATATAATATAATCACCAACTACCCCAGCAACAGCAGATCACATGAGCCAGTTATAAAGCAGATCATTTTTTAACTCAATGTCAAATACAACTGGCCAAACAGGTTGCTGTCCATTACAATAGTTTTGCTTATTTAGTTCTGCAGAAATGAGATGTGTTCTAAATAAGCTGCTATTAGTGGTCCATGGTAGATCATATATTGGCATAAACTGGGCTCATGTATTGCATTAAAATCAAATCCAAGTATGATTCAGTGTAAAGTATAAAATGGCTCTTAGAATGTACTTTAGATATAATTATATCTAATTAATTAGATAATGTTTGTGGAAGAGAAACTTGGCTCGGAGTAAGAAAAAAATGTTAAAGTTGGTATTTTCAAAATGATGTAAACTTGATGTGGTTTTCACACTGTACAGGGACCAGAACCTAATGGGATACTAACTTCTCGTTAATACAGCAATGTTTGGGCAATCTCCAAGTAACATTACAAAAATAAAATTAGATGAACTAAGCAAAAACATAGCATAACACAAACACAATTCCTTTTAACTCCAGTTTCCCACCTTTCTTTTAAACTGGCAATCCAGCTTTCACTGACTGTTTTTTTTAATCATTTCAAGAAAAACCAGATATTTTGAAATACATTAGCAAAGATAATTTAAGTGGTCGTTGCATACAATCTTAATCTCAACAATTGCACATTTAGATTTCTAGTTTCTTGATTCTTGAGTTTTACAGAGACTTGGACAGTGTCATAAATGCAAGACTGCTTTTTGTAAACTAGGACATTGATTTAAAAAAGGTCTTTTCTTTATAGCAATACGCATTAATCCTGGGTATGAATCTCAATACTTCTATGATCATTTTATTGTCTGGTTTAACATTACTAAGTGTTGGATGATACTGGAAGTACAGTGTAGTACAGGGGTGTCAAACTGGTGGCCCGCAGGCTAGATATGTCATGTTCAGGCCACACCCACCCTAGATCCTCAAAGGCAAAAAAAATCATATGTCACATGACACAATCAAGTTTAACACCCATGGTGTAGCACCATGCTAAAGCCATAATACAAGTAGTCGTCGACTTACTACAGTTCATTTAGTGACCAAAGTTACAACAGCACTGAAAAAAGGGGCTTATTACTGTTTTTTTAGAGTTACGACCATTGCAGCATCCGCATGGTCACATGATCAAAATTCAAATGCTTGGCAACTGATGCATATTTATGCTAGATGAAGTGTCCCGGGGTCATGTGATCATCTTTTGCTATCTTCTGACAAGCAAAATCAATGAGGAAGCCAGATTCACTTAACAGTTGTGTTGCTAACTTAACAACTTTGGTGATTCACTTTACAACTATGGCAAGAAAGGTTGTAAAATGGGACAAAATGCACCTAACAAATGTCTCAAAAAGCAAAAGAAATTTTAGGCTCAATTGTGGTTATAAGTCGAGGACTACCTGAATTGTTTCCCAGAGACAATTTGATTTTAACCTTTAAATCCTCAGTTGGTTGAGGTTTGATTAGAATAATCAATAATCTCAGAATAAACCTGTGTGGACTTTAACATAATAATAATAAGGTCTCTTTAAAATGTTCTCTCTTTCCAAATCCACTTGTTAGTACACAGGAGAACATTTTTGTGTGTTGCTTCCTGCTATGAAAAAGATCCACTTTGGAACTTCATATCAGCTCCTGAACTGTCCACTTTAAAAAAAAAAAAAGATAGGATGCCTCTTTTTTAGCTGTTAGGTATTTCAATTTGTATTAAGCAATACAATAATTGATTGTAATTGTTTTCATCAGATTTTAACAAATTATTTTACTGGTAATGCTGGAGAGATAGTATTCAGCCAGTTCTGACAGATTCTAGAGAACCGGTAGCAGAAATTTTGAGTCATTCGGAGAACCGGCAAATAGGCTGGCCCCCTCTGCCTCCTAGCTGATCTTTTTTTGTTGCCCTGAACAGAAGAAAGGAGCTGGAAAGCAGGTTAGTGGGGTGGGAAGGGAAATCAGATTTTGCAGTATCCTTCCCCTAGGAGTGGGGAATGAATGGGGATTTTGCAGTATCCATCCCCTGCCACGCCCACCGGGCCACGCCCACAGAACCAATTTCTGGAGCCCTGGCTGAACAAAGGCTACAATCTGAGAAATGAATGAATAGGTTGAGTGTACATAGCAAATACTAGTATTTTAAAGAATGTTTTTAAATTCTTTGTTGCTTGGGCTTTTCCCAATTCATAATTCTTGTGAGCAATGAGAAGAGGAACAGATAAAGACCTTCTAATGGAAATAAATATTTATATTTATTTTTCTTCTGCAAAAGTGCTTAGTATACTGTTATACTGTACATCTTGGACTGGACAGAAAAGCCTTGTCAAAATCCTATTCTAATAAGGCTAACATGAAGTTACAGGGAAACTCGTAGTGTTGTAAAAGAATAATGTGATCACATCATTGTGTAACCCTACCCATTGAGAGAGACCCACAAAAATGAGAATCAGTGATGCTCTTGTACTCTGTCAAGGAACTGAAACAGAGAAGAGGAAGCTCCTGTTTATCAATCTCTGCAATGTCCATTATGCTTAACATCAAACAATAAACCATTGTTTGCATGCAATTCAAAATGGCTGGATTATGAATTATGCTACATTAAAATCAAGCAGATCACATTATGCTTAACACAATACAGAAGCAAAGCTTCACACAAGAGAGGCAAAGTTGATGCAAAGTTAAAAGTGTTAGACAAGGATCAGAAAACCAAGGTTTCATCCTCTCCTGGTCATGGAAGCTCTTTAGTTGACTTTGGTCTAGTACAAGGGTGTCAAACTTGTGGCATCATGTTGCCATCATGTGACGTATTGTGATGTTTTTCCCTTTGCGGAGCTGGGGTGGGCATGGCCTCTGCATGATGCATAGGGTCTCTGGGCTGCCAGTTTGACACCCCTGGGCTAGTCAATCATGAAGGAGGATTCCCATATAATCTGCCTAAAGCTATTGGAGGAAAGGCAAGATGTTAAGCTGATAAATAGGTAGCCATCCAATCTAAATCAGCTACCCACTAACAGCAGACCATATATCAGAGAAACAAATACACCATACCTGTAGCAATAGTCCAGACCCTAATTCTACCCCCATATTCACTCAGACAACAAATATTGTATCAATAGAGGAAAAGTTTTGTAGCTCAGGACTGGAATGAGGGATCCTTGATGCTCTCTGAGCTTGATTGTTTTCTTGCAGATGTTTCATTAGCCAAATTAGATAACATCAGCGCACTGATTATATTACCTAGTTTGGGTAATGAAATGTCTGCAAGAACAAAAAAGAAGCTCAGAGACCACCAACAACCCCTCAACAAATATTTTCTATGTAAGTGTTCATCTTCCATAATGCCAGTTTTGAAGGTCATGAAGTTGGATAAATATGACATTGCAAAACATAATCAAGGTGGAACCTAGTTGGAATTGTCAGGCATATACTGGAAGCATATACTTTTGAAAGCCAGATAGTGTTGAAAGCATAGATATGATTTCCCAAATCCAATCCCAACTTGACCATGAGTTCAGTGACTGATTGAGGCAAAATCAATCTCTCATCCAACTTTAGATAACTTAATAATGGGAAAGCTATCTTTCTCCTCCCCTCTTGGCTGATCTCTGTAACAATTTGCCATGCCAGACAGATGCTTACTCTGTGCTGAGTTAGCAGCATTTGGCTTGCCTCTGTATTCAGTAATTATGAATGCTGATGGTCTGAGGAGGTTGAGCTCTTATGAAACCACTGATGTCCCATGGTCTCTTTGAGACATGCCAGTTCATTATTGAAGGTTACTAAAGTCCAAAATACACCTTTTCATCTTAGAAATGTCTTGCTAGAATTCCCTGCTAGTCTTCATGTGGCAGGACAGCAGTGTTCCAATAGCTAAGAGGTTGCCCTAAAGGAAGTCAACCTATTCTCCAAAGCACCCAAGGCAGGACAAGAAGCATTGGATGGAAAGTAATCAAGGAGTGAAGCAACCTAGAACTAAGGAGAAATTTCCTGAAAGTTAGAACAATTAGTCAGTGGAGTGTCTTGACTCCAGAAGTTGTGGAAGAAGTTTTAAAGAAGAGATTGGACAACAATTTGTCTGAAATGGTGTAGGATTTTCTCCTTGAGAGAGTTGGACAGAAAATCTCCCCAAGGTCCCTTCCAACTCTGTAATTCATCCTTTTCCTTCTTGGCACAATTTACTGAAGAAGGTGCTGGCTAATAAAGCAGCCTCTAAAGACCCCTCCCTACACCGTTCCACCGGCTTCCATTCCCCGCGGCCACTGCTAGCACCATCTTAATGTATTCCTTAAGTTGTCGGGATGCCAAACCCCAGAACCTCCCGGCCCCACCTCCCTTTCAAATTTCTCTCCCACCACCTCTTTTTCTCGTGCGCGCTCACAAGTCAATGGCTCGGGACTTCCCAACTTCACACACCACCGGACGAGGAGGGAGGACAAAGGATCCCGACTCCCTCCCAGATGAAATGATCCGTCCACGTGGCTGCCGGAGGACCAGACCTCCCAAGCTCCCTTTCTCAGCCCCGGGGATGCGCCTGTTGGGAGGGCCCTGCACCCAGCTTTGCTGCTAGCGCGCTGGGAGGAAAGGGGGGGGGGGTATTTCCAAAGGACTGGCGGGAATATGAGTTCCGAAAGCCAACGCCTCCCAAATCCGCGCTGGGGAGTCTTTTTGGGGCAGCAACTTTGGCAACTCTATATTCCTGCTGCTGTCGCCGGGGGAGGGAGCCTCGTTTCACCAGCCAAACGATATTTTCACACAGAGCAAGAGGTGGGCACGCTCCTCCTCCTTCCCGTTCCCGTCCTCCCCACCCCCGCCATGGGCAAAAATGGGAACAGGCTTTTCTTTCTCCTCTTTCTCCGGGAAAGAGGAAAACGTGGCCGTTGGAACATAATCTTCCCCATCACTCACTGCAGAGGCAGCTGAAGGAGCCATCCCGCCTAACCCTTTATTTGAGGAGAACCATGCATGCCTTTGGTTGGGTTCCCACTTCTTTTAAAAAGAAAAAAAAACCCAGACCGAGGAGTTCGTTGAGGACACAGGCCCGTAACGTGGGAGGTCAGGGAACTTAAAATGCTAGCCAGTTGATGTTTAAAATGGCAAGAAAATCCGGGCAGATAAAGGAGGCAGCACGGAAGTTCTTCGTCTCCTTGAGATTAATAACCACGGGGCTGCTACAGTTTTCTGCTAGGTTTTCTGTGCAACTGAAAAAATCCTGTGGACGGGCAAAGCGCCCAAAGTTTGCTAGAAAGAGTAGCCTGTCTTTAGGAATGGGCTGTTTCCGAGACGGAAGGGAAGGGAAGCGGAAGGCGAATTCCCATCCCTTCTTGCACAGAATCGTTTCCTTATCGTACCTCTTTTCCCGCCAAAGCTGGCGCTGTAGCATAAGGAGAGAACAGAGGACTTTAAAAACAGTTTCGTGGCCCAAGTAAATCCCAAATTGACAACTTATTACGCCAGAACTGCAACACATATTTCATGTCGCTTTCATACAATCAAGGTTTGAACTCGGTATATAGATCCTGGGAATCGGGTGTGTTCTTTGCGTCAAAATATACCTGCTCATAAGGCAACTGGATGATGCTAATTTGATGAAATTAACCCATAACTAGGGTTAGATAGTATCTGAAATCACAAGCCAAACAAAGACCTGTCTGCACAATAGGCTAAAGCAGGCAAGGTTAAACTAATCTGTTGTCAGCCTTTTCATTTACCGCGAAATTCTTTCCGCAAAAAAGAAACAGCCGGGAAAGAGAAAGGAACAAACGAAAAGAAGCAGAAGAAATATCTGCAAGGGATTAGCCATTCGTGGTTGATACCATGACGTTCAGTAACCTATAGTAGTAACAAAAACTTTTTGTCACCTACGATAAGCACTGACACAAACTTTTCCCCCTTGTGAGAAATTGCCCCAAACCCTGCCTAAGGGACTACATCTCCTTCGACCTTCAGAGTTTCTCCAGCAGAGGGAGCCGCGGAACTGCGCAAAGACGCGCCATCCTTTCCAACTTCGAGAGTTTTAAGAAGCGCAGACGCTTCTCTTTCCCGGCTCCCCGTTTAAAGCACCGGGCGCCGGGAAGCGCCGGAGCTCCTTGACCGAGAAGGCTGCCCGCCTCCGAGCGCCAGTTCATTCATTCGCTCAACGGAAAGAGGTTTGCGCGGCGGAGCCCTTCGCGTATCTCTTGCGGGGGAAGGGCGAGGGGGGGGGCAGGATTAGTCCCGCCTGCTTGCAAGGAAAGAGGGTGTGTCGCAGCGGCTGGGCGGGGCAGGATGGGGGGGCTTATTCTCCAGCTTGCTTTAAAACGGGGAGGAGGCCAAAAAAAGAAAAACCACCCAGCCCTAGGGTTTCTCAGCGTTTGGGAAAAGGGGGAAGAGTCTGCCTAGAAGAAAGCAGCTGGGATGGAAGAAGACGATTAGTTGACGATGACATAGACTTTTCCTGTAGAAAAACCCTGACACTCCCCCCGTGCACCGCCCCCCGTAACATTTGGAGCCCGCCAAAGAGATCGAGCCAGAACTCCTTGGCTGCCGCCACGCACAGGAAAACTGAGATAAACGCTCCGAAAAGAAAAGGCGAGAAGGGCGATTTTCCTCACTTCCCGCCCCCCGCCCGACTCGGCAGCAACATGCCGAGACAGACAAAACAATGCTCCCATCTCCCAACACATTTGGATTCACAAGAAACGCAGCCCTCCTTTCCCCCGTTCCCACCCTACCAGCCAACACCACACCCACCCCGATTTTTCCATGTTGCATTCATTGCTAGCTAGCCAAGTCTTACTCATTTTGGGGTGAATCTCCCGGGATATTGCCTTTTGCAGTCTGGATCAGTAGGTCAGTTAAACACCACTAGTTTTTCTTTAACATAGGTAAATGATTAGATAGGTAAGATAGATAGATAGATAGATAGATAGATAGATAGATAGATAGATAGATAGATAGATAGATAGATAGATAGATAGATAGATAGATAGATAGATAGATAGATAGATAGATAGATAGATAGATAGATAGATTCTCGCAACTTCTACAAAGAACAACCGATTTTGAACTTCTGCCTTGGAGCCTGAAACCACATAAAATTGGCGTGGGGTGGGGGGATGGGTTACCCAAGCGTCACAGCAAAGCCTTGCAGGGACCTCACATTGCTGCTAAAGTTTGTCACAACAGCTATTTACTTCCCAAACGCTTTTTCCCCTCTTGGTTTTCCTTACTCCATAGGTTGCTTTCCCGGCAAGTTTTTTTTTTTAAAAAAAAACACCCCACTCTTAAAACAAAGCCCGAAAGTGATCGATGGAAGCGCTCCCCGTAAGACCGGCAGGGCTGAGCCGGGAGGCGAAGGAAGCAAGGGAGGGATGGGGAAAGTTGAGCATCCGCGACGCCTTTTCTTCTCACTGACCTTTGTGATCTGCCCCACCACCTCCGGTCCCCTGGCCACTATGGTCAGAGGAGACCCGACTCGCACCCCCCCACCCCAACTCTCCGTCCCAGGTTTTTCTGCCAGGAAATCTCCGCGGCCAAGCCTGGAAAAAGAGACCCAAGTGTTCCCCAGGAATCCCCAAACCAACTCCACGGCTTTTACCGCCCGGCTCAGCCCCCGCAGCCCAACCTGCTCGCCAAGTCCGCCGCTTCCCAGCACCTCCTTCCCTCCAGAGCCGCTTTGTGTCTTCCAGACCTTAAAAGACGTTTCCTCCCAGCCATTAACCATTTCCGAGCCGCCGGACTCCCCTACCTTGCCTCCCATTCAAGAACTCTTGTCTGGCCACACACACACTCTCTCTTCCCCCATTCTTTCCACTTTTCTTTGTTCTCTACTCCCCCCATCAATATTGTGCATTACACTCCTCCTCTCCGCGAAAAGCGTTGGCCTTCTCCAAAGGTATGAATGAAAAGAAAGCATGAAAGAGCCGGCGCCTTCAAAATCATCCCCATCAGGGTTTCCCCCCCCCCTTCTTCTTCTCCCCAACCCCTTAGCTTTCACCAAACTCTTTTGTCTTACAGGTAACCCCTCTCCCAGATGTTCCCTCTCTCCCCCCCCCCACTTGACCAGCAAAAAATAGAAAGGAGGATGGTATAGTTACCTTTCAGAGCAGTTTATTGCAGAGGCTACCAAAAAGAAGAAAAGGGGGTGGGAGGAAAGGGGAGGGAGACAGAGTGATAGAGAGAAAAAAGAGGAGCCCCAATCAGCGATGGCTGGTAATCCAGAGGCTCCCTCGGGCGCGAAGTCCCCTGTGTAGTAGCCACTTGGGAAACGGGTCCTTCGGGGGCTTCTCCTGGCGCCCTCTCTCCTGAGGCGGCGAGCACCTGATCCCACCCGGGCGCGAGAAGCGCTGCAGCTCCCGGCAGAACGAAGCACCCAGCGCGCTTTGCCTGCAAGTTCAAATGCGGACTTCACCACCCATCATGATTATATCGGGTCCCGTCAGCGTTTCGAGAGGAGGGGCCCTGCCTTGCCTCTCCGAGAGGAGGGCTCTTCTGGTTGCACACCCGCCGAGGTTCGCCAAGACCGAGCCCAGAGCCAACGAGGGGCAGCAGCGGGAGAGCGGCGGCGGCGGCGGCGGCAGCTTCTTCCTCTCTTCCCACCCCTCCTCGCTCCCCGTAGCCCCAAAATCTCCCGAGAGGCTCTGCAGACCCCCGCCGCAGCCGCGGCACCACATGAGGTGGGGAGGGGGTTAATAGGCCGTCCCTTTCCCTCCCCGAGGACAAGAAGAAGCTTCAGATGGCAAAATTGGGACGGGAGGAAATCGGGGCACACGCTGTGAATGGGGAGGGCGTCCTCCTTGTGACTGTGGGCGAAAATAAATTTAAAAAATGAGCGAGTTGAGGGGGACCGCGGGTGTGCCGAGGGTCCTGTTTGAGCCGCCGCACCAACTCTC
The DNA here is from genome assembly GCF_051295495.1 of Thamnophis sirtalis. Classification (NCBI taxonomy): domain Eukaryota; kingdom Metazoa; phylum Chordata; class Lepidosauria; order Squamata; family Natricidae; genus Thamnophis; species Thamnophis sirtalis. The sequence goes on along the minus strand of NW_028261385.1, from coordinate 38,742,555 downwards.
CAAAGATGGTTGGAAGCCAACGTTCAGCTAAGGCCGGACTAGTGGGGCTGAAGCCAGTAGTTTGGCAAGCCCGTAGCCCACGAACAAATGATGGTCGCCTATCCCAATTATTTTCGAAACAACAGCAAAATAAGAATAATAATAACAATAATAATAATGTGGGAACCGGAGCCAGGGTGAAAGTGGAAGCAGCCAAAACAAAAGAGCATTTTGGCCAAAGACTTCCTCAAGTCTGAAGTTTCTTGTTAGAAAATTTTGCCTCACTTTCTCTCAGTATTGTAACTTGACTCCCAATATTTCTCTGTCCAGTGTTGGAGCCTCCTTCATTACAAGGTTGGCTTTGCTTTCTTTACAACATGGCCCTTCCAGAGCGATGCTTTCTTTCATTTCAGCCATCTCTGCCCTGGGAGCAAAGAGCAATGGCTCTACCAAGAAGAGGAAGGCATGGCCCCGAGAATAACATTTGAGAGTGGTTTCCTTTTCCAAAATTGAGTTAAAATCAGGCTTAGGGACAGCAAAGGAGGGCTTTCTGTCTTGGGGCTGTCTACAAATCATGATCAAAGAAGCCAGATCTTCCACATGGTTAGGCAGGGTGAGGCAAGAGATGCAAAGGAGTAAGGGACAGCTATGGTGAGTTTAGACAGCATACTAAAAAGCAGAGACATCACCCTGCCAACAAAAGTATGCATAGTATTGATTTTCCCAGTTGCAATGTATGGCTGTGAAAGCTGGATCATAACAAAGACTGAGCACCAAAGAATTGAGGTCTTTGAAATATGGTGCTGGAGAAAACTGTGAGTCCCTTGGACTGCAAGGCGATCAAACTGGTCAGTCCTAGAGGAGATCAACCCTGACTGCTCTTTAGAAGGCCAGATCCTGAAGATGAAATTCAAATACTTTGGCCACCTAATGAAAAGGAAGGACTCACTGGAGAAGAGCCTAATGTGGGGAAAGATTGAGGGCAAAGGAAGGAGGGGACAACAGAGAATGAGGTGGCTGGATGGAGTCACTGAAGCAATCAGTGTGAGCTTAAATGGACTTCAGAGGATGGTAGAGGACAGGAAGGCTTGGAGGAGCGTTGCCCATGGGGTCACAATGGGTAAGTCATGACTTCGCAAATAACAATAATAACAAAGGGACAGAAGCAATGCATAGAGGACAAGAGGTAAGACTGCTTCACTGTGGTCTGGGGAAAGCTGCAACCTTTAATTGCCACCACAGATGAGTTGGAGTGCAAGCCAGCAAGGGGGACCAAATTGACTTCTTAGACTAGGAAACATCAGCACCACTCCATGAGGCAATACAATATCTTGAACCATTGCATTTAGAAAGCAGAGAAGGTGGCAACTTGAATTGGTTCCTCCGTTGCAAAATGGGATTTACAGACTAAAATACTTCTCTGTCCCTTCCTCTCTGCATATGTTTTATATTCTTTCTTCTAAAGACCATAAGATTCTCCTCTGACCCTTACTTCAACTCTGTTTCATCATTTGGAGACAATTAAATTTCATGGAGATTTGAATTCAAGACAGCTCCAGCCCCAGCTGAGCTGTATAAAGTCAAACAAAGCACAATATTCAATTGTCCTCTAATTTTGATCCAGATTATAGTTCACTTACCATATATGTCAACTGCCTTCTTTTGAGCATACAAGTCCCCCCCCCCCTTGAACATTTTTGTATGAACACAGAATACTATTCCCTACTGTCTGTCTTCCAAGTAGATGGGATGGTTATTCCATCATCATTAGAACAAGAATGAGTGGCCCTCTAATAGTGAATGGTTGACTAGCACAGATTGAAAGATATCTATCATCAACTCTTCATTCATCCATATATCCATCTGCCTGCTTGCCTCCCATAGTAATCCTGTTGACATACACATTTCCTTTTCCCCCTTTATCCACACTGTACCAATTTTGCACAATTCCTTCAGTAACTACATCACTCCGGTAATAATTGGTAGCATGATTGAATTAATGGGAATAAGATTACAAATTTAGTTACCAGTCAGATGATTGAACTGACAAGGACTCCAATTGTGGTAGAAGCTCATATTATATAGGGCCATGATGGCGAATTTATGGCACGTGTGCCACAGGTGGCACGCAGAGCCATTTCTGAGGGCTTGCGAGCCATTGCCCTGTCAGCTCCAGTGCACATACATGCGCTGGCCAGCTGATTTTTGGCCTTGATTTTCAGCTGTTTTTCGCCCTCCATTGGCTTCCCTGAAATCTCCAGAGGGCAAAAAACAGCCCAACGCACAAACAGGAAGTATGGGAACGGACTTCCAATTTGTACGTTGGGATGTGTTTCACCCTCCAGAGGCTTCAGGAAAGCCTCCTAAAACCTCCAGAGGGACAAAAATGGGCCAATGTGCAACCCAGAAATTCATTTCCGAACTTCTGGTTTGCGTGTTGAGGCATTTTCTGCCCCCCTCAGGCTCAGCCTCTGGAAGTCGGAAAATGGGCTGTTTCTGGCCTTAGGGGGGTGGGGGGCCCGTTTTCGCCCTTCCCAGGTTCCAAGAAAGTCATGCACACATGCACGGGGCAGTGGGGAATCACATGCGCAGAAGGCACAGCACGGGGGGGGCATTAAATTATGGAGTGGGCACGCACACGCCCCATGTGATAGTGCACGTACACATGCTTTTGGCACCTGAGGCGAAAAAGATTCACCATCACTGATATAGTTTAGTTTAGTGACCATCTCATTTAGCAATCATTCAGTTATGATAGTGATGAAAAATTAACTTTGTTACCAAGCCTCACACTTAGGACTTTTGCAGATCTGTAAAGCAAAGGAAAGTATTATAAGCATAGTTGTGGTGTCACTTAGTAACTGCTTCACTGATCATCCATGTTGCCAGTCTCAACTGTGGTTGCTAAACAAGGTCTCCCTATTCACATAATCAGTGCAATAAAAAACAATCAGTATAATATAAAATGCAAATGTTCAATAAACAATTTAAATAATTGCAAGTACAAATATTATCCTAATAATAAAATTAATAAAAATTAAAAATTTCAAGGCCAGACCATGCATATTGTGAGGAAATGTGCAATGATTCATATACTCAATTTAGAATTAACAGTGCTTCCGGGATTTATCTATTTTGCCCCCTGCCTCTCAAAAAACAAAACAGTTAGTGAGAAAAAAAAACATCAATTTTCCAGTATATGTTACATGTATCCACTGCTCATCCCAAGGATTGTTTAAGTTAAGCAGTTAGGATCCTTACTGGTCCCAGGATAGAAACTATGTGTAAAGTGCTATATAAATGATCCAGTGTTTTCATAATAACCTAAAATCTAATTATTATTATCAGCAGCAACATTATTTCATTATTGCCTTTTAGTCAGAGCTGTCTCCTGCTAACTAATCCATGTAGTTTTCTTGGCAAGATTTTAGAAGTGGTTTGCCATTGTCCGCTTCCTAGGGCTGACTGGAAATGACTGGCCCAAGGTTACCCAACTGGTTTTATTCCTAAGGCAGGACTGGAAATCACAGTCTCTCCAATTCTAGCCTGATGCCTAGACCAATATACTAAACTGGCTCTTGAAATGGAAATTCTAAAACACTCCATTTTACAAATTAAGCATTTCGAAATTAGTCTAATATCATTCAGTAAATTAGTCACTTTAAAGAAGAGATTTTCCAGGCCAAAATCTGAAGGCTCCTTTTCAATCACAGCCATGTTTGCTGTATTTACAATACAAGGCTTTCCTTGCACAATTTATATAAAGGGAGGGTGAACATTTCCCAGTCTAGGAGCAGCGTCTGGTAAATCCACCGCTTTTGGCTGCAGTCCTTTGTTGCAAGCTTAACACATATTGAAAGTGTATTCTTCCTAATTGACGTCCACATATCTGGCAAAAGCAGCACAATTGCGACAAACACATGTCTGATGTAAGCTTTTGTGCTTTGCAATATTTTTGGTTTGTCCTTTGTCAGACTTATATTGCCGAAATGTGCACTTGTTTTTTTTAAGTATATATTTTCTATTCTGCCTTAATAAAAGGTATATGTAATAGGACAGAAATATTTAATAAAGTTGGGTGTAAGAATTCAGCCATGCGAAGCTATTCATCTTTGTCATATGCACCCAAGCATCATTCTTAAAACTTTCCTATGAGCAATAAGTAAAAGTTTCTCTATGACACTGGAAAAGAAGAATTTAAATTTCAATATATTTGGCTTAATATTGAGAGTTGTTTACTAGTAGTAAAGTGTAATGTCACAAAAACATTTAAAAAGTAGTGATTTGTTTTGCAAACTACTTTAAATTTTGTGAGAATATTAAATAATCATTTACCTAAAGACAATTCTAGAAATGCACCCATGTATATAAGTATGCAAAATTGTAAACTAGTTAGGCTATCATGCACCTATCAAAATCAACATCTCAAAATTCATCACATACTAATGGAGGATAATGGAAGAATGAGTAGTATCAGAAATATTTTTTAATTTATTCCTTCTCAAACTTGGTGACCATGGGTGAGACTACTACCCAAATCAGCATATGGATGATGAGAATTGTGATAAAACATAAAGATACCATGTTTCCCTGAAAATAAGACAGGGTCTTATTTTCTTTTGCCCCCCCAAAATAAGCACTTGGCCTTATTTTGGGAGAGGTCTTGTTATTTTTGAGGTGCATGTGGCAGCAAGTGTGATCACCTCATGGCTGCTGCTGTGTTGCAATATTTTCAGGGAGGACTTATTTTGGGGGGGAGGGCTTATCTTAGTGCATGCGCTCAAAAGCCCAATTGGACTTATTATCCGGGGAGGTCTTATTTTGGGGAAAACAGGGTAGTAACTTGAAAAGGTGAATATATCTGCATGTGTGCAGTCTGTACTTCTAAATATAAAACTGCTTATTTAGGCCATAAGTGAATGCCTATTCATTTATAATGATATGCTTATATTATAAATGTTAAGATGGAGTACCCTAATCAGTCCATTTCAATAGGTACTGTCCATTTGCTCTCAATAGTATACAGTCAGCAGATCATCAGAATAAAAAGGGTAATTTAGTACTTCTCAGAAGTATTTGTAAGAAAAGCCTTAATACATGCAGGTACTAAAAAGTGGGCTTTGGCCCTTCCAAGGTATACATTTACATCTATATGTGCTATTGGTAGCCACAATAAAAATTTATGAAATAATAGTAGCAACCACAAATCTTTGCATGTAAAGTTTAGACTCTTTTTATAAAGTAACATTTCGTTGTTCCCAAATGGAATCTACTCTAATATTGTGGACACAGATAGGCTTCAGAGCTTATCGTTTTCTGAAAAGTCCATTTTAGCCTGCTTAATAGACAAAACTTATGATTAACTTGTGGATGAATAAATGATCTCCTGAGTTTCCATAGAATGTTTACCTGTCAGTAAACAGGACAAGGGGCAGAAGTTAGGAAAGAAGCCTCGCTAATCCTTCTGCTTGCAGAGGATTCTACAAAAGAATACATTTGTAATTGTTAACTTCCTCCCTTTCTCTGCCAGATTCATCTATAGCTTTTCTAACGAGGGGTGTTATCCCCTGAGGTTTAGGAATTTTCAGCCCTTAAACAGTAAGATAGAGGAAGTTATTAACTGAAATTCAAGCTTTCCCCAGCAAATTTCTATCACCTTTTTGAACCTCTGTGCAATCAAGCCATTAAACAGGGACTCGGCTCTCTCTCAAAATATCCTAATCTTATATCTCATAGTCCCACAGTGATGTTTATTATCCGAGATGGCAATCAATCTTTCTTTGCCAATATGCCATCCTACTCTTGTCTATGTCCAAGCACACCATGCTCCTTAATTTTTCCACTGATTCATTTGGCCTTGTGTTTGGATTAGATTTTGTTTGTTTTTATTTAATTGTAGTTGGAAAGTCTCACTTGTTTTTTGGCGAGGGTGACTTTGTTTACAGCAAAGGTTGAAGACTTCTGTTTTAAATCATTCTGCTCTGCCCTTTTAGGTTTTGAGATAAATTCTAGTTCTTGAAAAAAGAACAAACATGTGGGAATGTTGCCCTGTGCTTACTATCTTTGTAATTACAGCAGAATTAGAATGGCAAATCATTTAGGATGGGCTAATAAAGGGGAGATAGCTCATGCAAAGAAGTCACCTTTGTATGACTGAAGGCAGACTAATAAGAAATGACCATCCCCACAATTGCAATAGATTAATATTACAAAACATTGTAGGAAGAGAATCATATTATTCCATGATGGTTCATCTGTATAGTGTGAATGATTAGGTATATTATATATTTTACTTTACATTGGCATTGTTCAAAATGGAATGTAATATTCCCTCTTCAAAGAAATGTAGGCTGAAGAGATGGAATTGTCTTTTGTCTTTGCACTGCCCTCTGGATGGTTCTGCAGGTAGACCAATGAAAAATAGCAAGCAATTGGTAGAAATTGCTACAGTATGGAAATAATTAAGCTTCTTGAGAGGATCTGGCCAAACATTGTCTCTATTAAATATCTGAAGTAGTCTATGCTATTCTTGAATTTGGTTTCCAGCAAGAGTTCCAATAATGAAAAAGTAACATTTTTACATTGAACCACCCAAAAAGTATAAACCAAAGGATACATTCACATGAAAACATATTGAATAGAAAGTACTGTATCTACTTTGAAGTACTCTATCTACTAGTTTTCAAGCCATAATGGCAAGTTCTGTATAATGAGCTAAGCCAAAATCAAATGTTTTAACTTCATATGATGTGTGAACTTGGTAGCTATCCACTATTTCTTCCACCTATAGTACATCTGCCTTAAAAATATTTTTTTCTTAAATCAATGCATCATAGAGTACAAAAATCCTGATTAACAATAAACAGTAGAAAAGTTATATGCTTTATTTGGTACTATGTTGTGGTTGACTACATTTTTGCAGATCCAGAAATAGCAATCTTACTCTTCCTAGTATTTTATCTCCTTTTGTCTAACATATTGTCATGATTGCAAAGATTGCTGCAGGTAACCCATACTTGTCATTTGGAGAACCACTTTGGGGTAACATTTAATAGTCGCCAAGAGTAGGAAAACCAAATTCCTAGCTGTCATCACACAAGACTGTTTAAAATTCCCACCTCTGACCTCAGGCAGATGAGATCCAGACCTTAGGAGTAAAATTGACAACATTCTATCTACCCATCTCCTTAATTTAATTTAGATAACTTCTAAACTATTTTTCTTTTTCCTTTGTACTTTATCAAAAATACCATGGTTTAGGCATTAAACTGCAAAGTAATTACTTAGAAAACCATATCAGCAATAACTCTCAGTTGTTAGAATATGTGGGTCGTCAAGCCAATATCACAGAGACCCTTCTTGCAAATTAAGCCTAAAAGATTTTCTGGGCGCTTATGATAATTGCAGAACAAAATATGTCCAATTGTCACTAGAACAAGTATCCTGTAGTTTCTCCTTTCAACTTTAAGTTAAAATGGGAGGGAAAGAGTAATTAAGTAGCTTCTTTAATTCAAGGCTTGAAATGAGGAGCAATATGGTAAGTCAAAGCTCTATTTTTTTCTATTCCGGTATGAATTAATGATGATTAGCAAAATACAAAACCAGACAGATTTACTTTAGAAAATAGAAGTGGTTGCATGTAATCGCATCTGAATTATTATTTACACTTCACTCAACTAAATTATGGATAGATTTAAGACACTAGATGGAAATTTCTCAGAGACTTAAGCCCCACAAAAGGAACATGATGACGGGAATATGATTCTATCCATCTTATCATTAGCAATAACCCTAAATTGTTGTAATATATGTGCCATCATACCAACATAATAGAGACTGTTGCAAATTAAACCTAAAGGATGTTCCAGGTTGCTTTTAATTGCAGAATGAAAGATGAGTAATGTATGTACTCTCTTCTTCATCTTTCTGTATCTGTCTGTGTGTGTGTGTGTTTGTGTGTGTGTGTGTGAGAGAGAGAGAGAGAGAGAGAGAGAGATGGAGGGAGGGAGGGAGGGAGGGAGGGAGAGGTAAGCTTGGTGTCATTTTCAACACAGTGGCATTTAAATTTAATTTATTCAGTTTGTAATTAAATTATACAAAGAATGCCTTTAATATGAAGTCTGAGAGAGAGAGAGAGAGAGAGAGAGAGAGAGAGAGAGAGAGAGAGAGATAACAGACAGACAGACAGACAGATAGAATAGACAGGCTGATGATGGAGGTAGGGAAGGACAGACAAACAGACATATATAAAAGCTAGAAGATGGTGATACTGCCTTCATTGTAAATATCTAAGTAATGGCTATATTTACCTATTTAATTAAATAGAGTCCCAAATACACATATAGAAACTATGACTATATATTTATGTACTGCATATATAAAGAATAAGTTCAAATTTGTTGCTAAATTTTATAGGCTGGTGGAAGAGTTAAAAATTTGATTTTATAGTCTATCATGCATTCAGTGAACGTTCAAGGATTATATAAATAAGCATAACAAAAATAATGCATATTGTTGATATGTAAATTTACCATACTAGATTAATTATCCGCAGCACTAGTGTGAGATCTCACAAAGTATTTTTTTTTTCAGTAATGTCTCATTTGGACTCTTTACTATGCCCTTGATCTTTTGACCAACAATTTACTACCTCTTCAGTATCTTGGCCTTCCTGTTCTCTTCCCAGGAAAATAGATAGCTTCTCAATAGCTCCAAAGTTTCTCTCTCTCTCATCAAATCTTATCTTTTGCCTTTCTTCACATCAGCTGCACTTGTGTGTCAGCATTGCATGACTGATCTTCTCTTTTAGCAAGCGTATTGGTTATTACCATTCCATGGTCTCATAGCAGCTCCACTAACATCCAGCATGGAGATGATAAATAGGAAGCTCCCATTTCCTATAAATGACAGCTATCCCTCTATAGAAGATGTTGTATAGAAAAGATTAGGTCCCTTAGAAAGCACTTATTTAAGGGATATTTGCCACTGCATCTGTAAGATAACTAAAAACAGGAACTTAGTAGAAAAGCAAAATTTACATCAAAAACCATCATTTTGTCAAACACAGATCTGTTTTGTTAAATGTAGTCTGAAAGTATAACTAGAAGTCAGCATTGTGTGGTAGGTGCTTGCATGATATCTGATTGATGAACTTAAATTATTTCAATTTAATTCCTTTCATGAGATTGGATTGTCTCATGCAATTAATGGAGTTCTATAAATAGAGGAGATCCTCAACTTACAACTGGTAACTCAGCGATTGTTCTAAATTATGACAGACCACAAAATAGATACTTAAACTTGTAATTGAAGTTCTGAGGACACCTCCCTACCATAGTGAAGTGCTCACATTTTGGGAGTTTGGCAAGTAGCCCATATGTATGGCCATTTGCAGTGTCCCAGTCATGTGACTGTGATTTATAACATTTTTGCCCTAAACCAGTATTTACTTCTCATTTCCAGCAAAAAAAAAAAAAAAAAAAAAAATCCGCCATTGTGGTCAATCATGTGATGACTTACTTAGCAAGTGGCATGACTTATTTTTTAATTTCAGTTCTAAGCCAAGGACTACCTCTATGAAAGAAAAATAGTAGGTGGAATCTGCAGAATACCATAGAAGATAATAATGGAGGGTCGCAAAAATTGCCACCTTTGTCCCTTTCACCTGGAGTGTTTCACTAAACCCCATTTCCTCTGCAGATGGAACAAGATTGCTTGGATATAACTCTTTCTACGTGGACTATTGTAATCTGAGCATAAAGTAAGGAAGCTATATCATTCTATAAATCTGAATAAAACAATTATTGTACAAAACATTAACCTAGTGATTAGAATATATAAAAGGAAATTGAGGGCAGGTGAAGCAAAAATATGAAGATTTTCCTTCAGTATGGGAGCTGCACTGGAACTCAAATTCTCAGGGTAGAAATGTCAATTATTTCAACTGTCAATTGCCACTTATCCCCAAGCCTGAAAAATGAAAGACAGGATGTCTATTAAATTAAGGCATGGTGAAGATGTGAAAAACAGGAGCTGCATTGAAACACCAGTAGATATTTATTTATAACACTTACAGACTTCTCAAATTAACGGACTCTAAACAATACATAACTGTAATTGAAATGAATACTAAAAACGTACAATATAAACAATTAAAATGGGTGTGAAACTTACTAAAAATCCAATTAAATGGCTATTTATCTAGGTTTTAGATAGCATTTAGATAGCATGTTGACTGAAGTGATCAAGCGCTTTAAATTGCTTCATTTTAGAGGATGCAGTAAAGATTCTTATCTATCATGCCATGTGAAGTATCTGTTAGCATCTGATAGGATCAAGCTTAGGAGCCTGACAGGGAGAGCTCCATTTTGTGTCCAACAAGTTTTCAATAGCTTAATAAAATTATTCAGAGAAAATCATCAAGAGATTTGGTGGTAGATGCTATCTCTGTGACATCTTCAGAAAAGTAATATGGTTCTGCGGAATTCCTAATCACAGTCAGTAATGCTCTGGGTGAGACATTAAATTAAAATTGAATCCAGGCAAAGATAGATAAAACTAAAAAAAATTCCCTATATTACATCTTTGCTTAAAACATTGCACTAGCTGGTACAATTTCTGGGCAAAATACAAAGTGCTAGGTATTTAAAATCCTGCTTACCTAGACCTCTACTATTTGAGAAAACGTATCTGTTTAAATAGATCTCTATTCTTATTGACATCATCCAACAAAGCTATTTGCTGTGATTTCATTTGCTCACGATTTGTACCTGTCCCAGGTCTTCAGAATGAATTCTCCACAGATTTGAGAGACACTCACTTAAAATACATCTTTTTGAACAGCTTTTTCAGTGTTAATAGAGTCAATAAACCCTTTTTAAAACACATAGAGAATCAAATAAAATCAATAATTACGTCCAGCAGTTAATTAACGCTTAACAATTATAACAACTCTGACATGCATAAAACCTCTTTTTATCATAATTATATATACACATCAATTACAGATGATTTTACATTAGTGGCAAAAACTTCAAGCAAGTAGATTAATTTATATATTGGTGGACTATTTACTAAATATGAGGAAATAGTTTAAAGACATGCAAACACTGATAAAACTATAGGGTCCATCGTGAAGAATGTCAAGAGGAAGCAAAAATAGTTTTGCATATGGGTCCATTCTGAGTTAGATATATCAGAAGAAACCTAAGATTAAATCGGATGCCTAGGTTAACTGAAATACTCATGTAACTGAAATAATGCCTATCTTGAGATAGGTAGGGGTGTGTGTGTGTGTGTGTGTGTGTGTGTGTGTGTGTGTGAGAGAGAGAGAGAGAGAGAGAGAGAGAGAGAGATGATAGATACTTAAATTGATTATAGTTTTTGCAATATTCATTTCTGTTTTGATTCACATAATAACAGCATATCTAGGGAAAAATAGGGTTAAGAATGAATAGGTGCTGAATGAATGTGGCTAAATGCAAAAGTGAAAAGTATGTTGAGGCATGTATGTGGATTGTTCATATTGAGAGAAAGAATGGGAATCAAGGGATCATAGTTGTAAAATAAACATAAAGGAAGAGTGAATGGACTGAGTGGAATGTCTAGACTGGCTGGACTGAGTTGATGAAATAAGAAAGAACAAAAGATAGCATATAAAGTTCTGTATAAAGCCTCCACTTTCAACCACAATTGATTCCAAAATTTCTGTTGCTAAGTAGGACATTTGTTAAGTGAAGTTTGCCTCAGTTTGTGATCTTTCTTCCCACAGTTGTTAAGTGAATCCTTTCAATTGTTAAATTAGTAACATCGACGGTAGATTAATCTGACTTCCCCATTGACTTTGCTTGTCAGAAGGTCACAAAAGGTGATTACACGACCTCAGGACACTGCAACCGTCATAAATATGTGTCATTTGCCAAGCATCTGAATTTTGCTCATGTGACCATGGAGATGCTGCAATGGTTGTAACTGTGAAAATGGCCACATGTCACTTTTTTAATACCATTGTAACTTTGAATAGTCACCAAAGAAACTGTTGTAAGTTGAGAACTACCCGGATGGATATAGCAGAGACATTTGGTTTGTAATGTAGGATTGAAATATATGAAGAGGCTGAGTGAAAGGTGTTGATGTAAATTAGTTTTAAGTTTTTGCTTTTTAAAAATTCTTATCTGATGTCTTTGATTTCTTTGCCTTACTGTTTTTAAACCTGCTTTACCAAATATTGGTATTTCTCAAAAGGAAATAGCATGAAGTATGTGAAGTTTAAAATTGAAGCTTTTAAAAACTGATGTCATTCATTGATATGAATGTTTCTAGGTTAATAAATAATCCATAACTGTTTTTCTTAAAAGTAGTAAAAGTAGTAAATTGTTATTTATCTTGACAGAAAAGGATATTTTTTTGGTATCACAGACATATAACTTAAATAACCTTCATCTTTTTAGGGGGTGGGGGGGGAGAATATTCTATTGTGAAGAATATAATTCTTGTAATCTTCCTTTCAACAGTAGTTTTTACATACCGGCAGTATATCGGAAAATATTGACACAAAGCTACCAATTTATTAACAATTGAAAGTCAACGTGCAACAAATGGTATGTTGGGGTTATTTCTCTCAGGTGACCTGAAAATGTTTCCAGTAATAAGTCGCACTGTCTCACTGATTGTTTATAGTAGGTTAAAAGCAAGACAAGCTATCTCAAAATAAATGGTTGACAGCCACCCCATCTGTAGAAATCGGAATAGTCAAGTCCGTTAACATGTGCTTATTTACTTTATTTTCCTCCCAAACCGTTCCAGACATGAACCTTTTTGAAGGCTCCATCAACTGCTGTGGCCAAGCAGAGTGTAGCGATTAAAGGAGAAACTTTCAGCCTTCACTTTGAATTTCCTTGCAGATGTTGCCTTAAGCCAACCCTTTAACCTTTGTGCAACATAGTTTTTGTGTATGCATTTATGAAACCTCTCTCCCCGCTACAACCACCTCACTCTTCTCGCTCCCCCACACTCTCCAATGTAGATCAAACAGTTCGTGACATATGGGTAAAATATTTGCCAGGACATGACTGTTCTCACCATGGGAAACTGCAGCTCAATTTCACCATTCTACAGCTTTCTCCCCCCCCCCACTCTTCTTGTTTTTCTCTTTTTCATTTCTGTAGTTTCCTATTGCCACCAATAGTTTCCTATTGCCACCTTTCAGCATTTGTTTTTGCAAGGAGATAACTCTCAATTGCCAGCATAATAAGACAGTCATCTTTAACCTTAGTTAAAGGGAAAAGAGGGGGAGAAGTCATGAAAAGGATATTCATTATCTTTACAGCTTTGTTAATAGCTAGTCCCCAGGGCCTGCTCCAAATATCATTAACAATGAGCTCAACAGAGGTATAAATGTCACAGGCTGACCTGTTCAGACTGCGTTACTTTATAGACTTATGGCTCCCTTATCAATTTCATGTGTCTTTTAAATCTGCCCTTTCTACTTTTGCTTTTTAGGCATCAGCTCTGCCATTTGGCAATGTAAGCAGAGTGAAAAGAAAACATATTTATTTGTAGCAAATGGGTAATGTAAATAAATCTAAGATAATAAAATTAGCTACAACTGTTTCCTTTGTGAAGTAAAAAGAGATGTAAATATTTATTAAGCTATTCACAAGTGCAAAGAACTATGTGCCACACTCTATCAATATTTTATGAATGGGCATTATTACTTAAGTATTTATAACTGTCTTTATCTCCTGCATTTCATTTTATTCCTGATTTACTATTTAAAGGTTTGCTTTTTCTATACCAGTAAAATTTGAGTAAAATTTACTAGTTAATTTACTAGGTTTACTAGTTAACTTTTACACAAACATACTGTTTATTTTTGTGTTTGTTGGATGTAATATAATGCATATTGTTTAATGCATATTTGATCTATTCAGTTATTACCAGAGGTGGTATTCAGCAGGTTCTGACAGTTCTGGAGGACCAGTAGCGGAAAGTTTGAGTCATTCAGAGAACCCGTAAATACCACCTCTGTCTGGCCCCGCCCCCATCTAGTCTCTGCCTCCCGAGTCCCAACTGATCGGTGGGAATGGGAATTTTGCAGTAACCTTCCCCTGGAGTGGGGTGGGAATTGAGATTTTACAGTATCCTTCCCCTGGAATGGAGTGGGAATGGAGATTCTAATTCACACTTATCAGGACTTTCCATTATTGACAGTGATATTCAGAACATGACGGAAGAATTGGGTTATGTTCCTGCCCTCTGGAACATCTTACTGCCTTGAAGTGAGATCCGCTGCCACCATTTTGGCCTTCTAAATGGCCTTGAAGATAGTTGACTATGCCAACTAGGCTGGTTCACCAAAGGGTGCAGGTGGCTGATGGAGTAGAGAAGTTCCCACCTCTCCCCTGTTCATCATTTTGTCCATCTCTATCCACTTCATTTCGTTTTAATTAAAAATTTTAATTTAATATCTTTGTTTATTATTTTAATGTTTTATCTGGTATTTTATTCAATATCTGTAAGCTGCCTAATTGCCTTGGAAAGATGGGCAGCATACATTTGGTAAAAGTAAATAAATAGAATAATAAGTAATAACCAGTGGTGGGATTCAAATTTTTTTATTACCGGTTCTGTGGGCATGGCTTGGCGGGCTTGGCAGGGGAAGAATACTGTAAAATGTCTGAATTACAAGTTAATGATACATTTTAATTGTTGGAGATATTTTAATATTGGCATACTTCGTACCAGCTGGTTTATTTATTTCATCACCACAGATTCATAGCAGTTTCAAAAACAAATAGGTTTCTTTTATAGCTTACACAATATTTAAAAATGCAATGGAAGCTTTGTTAATAATTAAAAAGCACAGTAATCAGCAGATAACAATTATTTTAATGAGCTAAAAGAATTCATTAGATCTGTCCATTAAACTTGTAGGAAAAAATAAGCACATTTGTTATAACAAATTGAGTTGACATAAACTTTATTGTCTAAAAGGGAGAACATATCTAGGGATCCTGGAATTCCAGTTGCAAATCATAGATACTAAAGATCTTCCAGCTCCTAAAATTTCCCATATTAGCAAGTGTGGCATTACAAGCTACTGGAAGTGGGTTAGCATAATCAGACCTTATGAGTACTGAAGCTCATTCCAGATGAACTCCTTCATCCTTCAATCAGCCGGACAGCATGGAATGTCTGGTAAATCCATTCATAGGAATGAAATCTACAAAAGCTATTGCATCAGGAAATTGTCCTGTAATAAATAAATACACTATGTGAATTGGCTGTCAGAGATGTTGATGGGAATCTAAAAAACAAAAAGAAACAAAAGAAAAGTAGGATTACCCCTTAGGGTGATAGAGGAAAACTTGAGAAAGAACAAAGATCAACCCTGGTATTTGATTGAAGGTCTGAACTGACTTTGAGTGCTCAGAATAATAATACCATCAGAGGTGGTATTCAGCAGGTTCGGACCAGTTCTGGAGAACCGGTAGCGGAAATATTTAGTAGTCCGGAGAACTGGTAAATACACCTCTGACTGGCCCCACCCACATCTATTCTCTGCCTCCCGAGTCCCAGCTGATTGGAGGGATTGGGGATTTTGCAGTAACCTTCCCCTGTTACACCCACCGAGCCACGCCCACTAAGCCAAATCCACAGAACCAGTAGTAAAAAAATTGAATCCCACCACTGTAGTACATGTGAAACATTTCTAAAATGTGTCATTGGCCATGTTTCATTACCCTTTCACATTCAATTAAGTAGCTCATTTTCTAGGTTACAGGATGCCCTTTAGGAGGCTTTCTTAATGAAAGCTGGAGGTACCTCACATTCTTGCAGTTTCAATATCTGATCAAAAGGCTCGGCCTGAACTATGGGAATAGTTCCATAGTTATCAAGAAATGGTGTTCTTCATATAGCCTTGATTTACCAAATGAATCAGATACATTCCCCATATGGTAATGACTCAAATGTTACACCTGAGACTTTTTTTTGTAGGCTAGAGATACATACTGAGATTCCTGCTGGATCAGGATGAGTGTGAGTATTGTAGATGTTTAGATGGAAAAATAGTAGGGCTACTCAAAATTAATCTGAAATTTGATGAAATTGGAACTTGTATTTAACAGTGTGAATGAACATAGCTACTACGGTATATAAACATAATGACTTAATTATCACATTACTTTCAAAATGAGACACCAAGTCACCTAATTTTTTCCCCAATATTTCCAAAAAGTTTTGTCAGAGAAATTTTTCAGGGATAGCCAAGTTGTCAACTTGCAAATCTTCCCTAACCTACTCCCAAGTTGCCATAGGCAGGGAGATGGCGAATGAAGCCTCACAGCTGCATTGAGGAATTTGCACCTTGGTCAAAACAGCGCACATCCTAGCCAAACTCAAGGCTATCTCCACAGAAACCAGTAATGACTGGAGGGAGAGACTTCTATGACCTGTGAAATTGCTTTGTTGGTGAATGTGACTGATGACACATTTTGGGGGGAGGGAGAAACAGGGTCAGAGGCAAGGTGTGAACTGAGTGAGGTTAGAGCTGGCTTCACTAGGTCCATGCCAAAATGGTGCTCCTAATATATAACTGGATTTTTCCTAAAAACTGGCTTGAGGCTCCTGCTTTTATTAGGGCATCGCTCGGAACCCTGACGTATGTTTTACAAACACAATGATCTAGTTTTCTAGAAACCTAGACTCCTTTCTTCATTTGCCAAAAGTTTACACTATTGTGTCAGATGGCATATTTAATAATATTGTGTTCTGATTACCTTAATTCTTTAATTCAGTTGAGTATCAAGTTCCCATCCCATGGAAGAAAATCCTAGATGGATTAAGCAATTATGCCCCCAATTTATTGCAGTGTCCGGTATAAATGATAGCTTGTTTTACTCTTCTAGGATATGGTTTGTATATTTGAAGAATAGACAAATAGTAACTTACAGTGGCAGCTGGTGGAGAAGGATTGAGAAGGTCACAAGTTATTTGTCTCCTTCTGCATGTTGATCTGAAGGGAACAAAGCTCAGTCCAATGAAGGCAGAGAAACTTATCACTTTCAAGGGGTTCCAATCACACTGAAATCCTGTGTTAATCCTTACTGTCTCAGACTTCCTCTGATAAATTTTACCCCTGGCTCATGTTATTTTCATTTTGATAATGCAGAGACTGAACTGCAAAGAACTGATGCAGAAGTAATACTTGGAGAATCAATTGAGGGTTTGTTCTTTTTTCTTTTTACCTCACACCACCAGATGTTCGTAATTTATAAGATGATATTATCCCAACTGTGTAAAGACTTAGCCTGGTTCCACACAGATAGGGAAACTCTTGAAATCAAGGCAAAAGAGAGAGACGCAGGCAGTAATCTTTGTTTTGTGTTTTGTTCCCATTTCTGGTAAATGTTACATCAAATGGAAACTTGATCCATGTTCAAGTGGTTACTGTGGGACTCAAATGAGCTGGAGGATTTTCCTGAGCAAATCTCTCTGAAATAAATGGAAGTAGCATAAGCCAAACATGCATACATATGTATATGCACATTTTGATTTTATTGAATTTCAGTTTATTCAATGTTATTTAATCCGTTACTAACCCCAGTCAAATACCCAGCAGACAATTAAGGTCACAAAATTCAGTGGAAAGCAGAAATGAAACTGAATGTCATCTGCACTTCAGTTACAAATCAGTTTAATATGTATAGAAATATGCGAGTGTTGAAACCTGCTATTATACATTAGGCAGGGGGATAATTTAAAACCTTTCTGGCACACCAATTTTTCCCAGGGTTCTCTGGTAAAAGGTCATTATGATAGGTTGCACTGTCCTCTTCTACCCAGGACTTATCCCTTCAACTGAGCCCCAGGATTAGGGATGGGAAGGGGCTTTAGATCTTCCTGCCCAAAGCTCAGAAATATAGAATGTCACAAATATTAACGAGTCCTGAAATATTGAGTTTCTATACAAGTGTGAACTCTTGAATGATGGAGAGATTTTCATGAGAAGGTCCTTTCTGAATCTAAGGATCCCAAGTGGTTAAGCCATCAGTCAAGAAACTGGCAAACCAAGAGTTTTAGTCCAGCCTTAGGCATGAAAGCCAGCAGGGTGACTTTGGACCAATCAGTCTCTCTCAGCCTAAATTACCTCACACCACGCTGATTGTGGGGAAAATAGGAGGAGGAAGCGTGTTAGATATGTTCGCTGCCTTGATTTATTCATAAAAACTAATAAAGCTGGGATACAAATAAATAAAAATAAAAAATTATGGGAAAAGAGAAATCTATGGAGAGTAAGGAATATCATGCACACAAAATTCCAAGGGAAATCAATGTATCAACCCAGCTGAGTAAGTTATTTATTACTTCCTTAAATAAACCCTTGGCTTTATAGCATGTGACCACAGAGATGGATGATTGGGGGCAGTTCATCTGGACTCATTACTGGATGTTTCTAGGCAAGTCCTCTTCATTTCTTTTTTATATTAGTTTTTCTTTCTCTCTGAAGTCATCATCTCAGTTTTATCAAATGTGAAGGATCAAAGAGTCATTTCCTCCTGGGAAATTAACTGCTGCTCTGCCAGTCACTAACAATGCTCCAACTATGATTCCTGTTTCTAGACA
Source organism: Thamnophis sirtalis (assembly GCF_051295495.1). NCBI lineage: Eukaryota > Metazoa > Chordata > Lepidosauria > Squamata > Natricidae > Thamnophis > Thamnophis sirtalis. The sequence continues at coordinate 38,723,949 of NW_028261385.1, read as the reverse complement.
ACAAATCAGAAATGATCTAGAAGTTAATCTTGAAGACCTTTTAAAAGCAGAGTCCAGCGTGCTTTTAAAAAAACAGGATTACATTTTTTTTATGAAACAAAAGTTGAATTCCAGTTGTTTAAACTTTTCAGTATTGGGTAAATCTATCAAGACAAAAAGTTCTTCACATTTTTAATAGTGTCATGCAATTCTTACACATTGCATGTGTAATATCAATAATATCCAGATAATAAGTTTCATAATTAGAATTAATTGATTTTTTAAAAAAATATCCTTTTATATTTTATTGCTTTTATTGTACTTTTTGTATTTGTTCTGAGTAGAAGAGTGAAAATCATTGAGAATCAGATGCATACAAGTTTAATAAATATTAGTGCTACTGTGGGTATCAGAAAGACAGCCAAATGTTCAGATTGAAGTTGGCATTGTTATCCTTTTATAAAGTTCTTCCCAAAGACCTGGGATTATTGCATATCACTGTCTTGTTAAGGCAGTTTAAAAGAAGGTTCCTATTCATCCTTTGAAGGTTAACTACTACTAGTTTTTCAGTAAGTGCTAATATGTTAGCAGTAAATCCAGTTCAAGCGAATCTTGAAGGAACAATGAGATTTTTAAATGAAGGGAGCAACAAGGATGAGAATTTTACCCACTAGGTGGTGCTTTATCTCTTGCTTTACCTAGCATAATTAGAGTGTAATTATTTAATGCTGATAAGGATTATCAATAAGTCTTTTATGTGGGTAATAAAACAGCATTGTGTTTCTCTTAGGGCAATTTTGCAAAAGGCACAAAGGTCACTAATTAGGGCCTTACAGAAATCTGTGCTACTGCACAGAGAATCTTAGAATTGCAAGAAGGATGTTAACTCATCAGTTCAAATTCTACACTTCACCAATCCAAGCAAAGAAAGCAGAGCCTCACATCAGCTAACTTGCAAACTAGGTTAGTTGCATTCTTCATAAGTGGATTTATTAATAAGACTGAATTCTATTTGAGATTGTAGAAATAATTTCTGAGTAGAAAAAGTACTTACAGAAACATCACAGAAGTAGTATACAGGGCATATCTGTTGTTACTAATTGGAACAGCAATTTTTTTTTAAAAAAGCTATCAACTCTAATTTTGAAGCATGTGACTTCTCCATGCTTTGGAATTCTTGCTCAAGATTGGTATTTCTACTAATTTTCTTGCTAGCAATTTTCATCTCACTTTTATGAGCAAGTCATATTTACTCAGAGATGGGGAGGATTTCCCTCTTTAAAAGCTAACTATTTGATTCTAGCAGATCTGGACCTATTTTATTTTATTGAAAACAGAAAAAATAATAATCACATTTTGAAGAGTGAATCAACCAGTTAACCCATAATAAACAAACAACTATAAGAAAGGTTCCTAGATAAGTCCTTTAATCAGTCTTTCCAAATCTGTAATCTTTCTTATCCTTACCTTTGTAATTTCCAAACAGTATCACTACAGAGAATTGGTCGAAGAGGAGGACATGTTAGAGAAACTGGGTTATACGAGGAGCAATCTTTTAAGACTGGAGTAAGAAAAGGGACATTTCAATACTTCTGAAAAATGCTCAGGCTTTCGTGCATCATCTCCATAATTATATACAATGATAATGGACTATTGAAGTAATCACTGACCATAACAGTTCAAAAACATATTTGTTATTTAATGTTATTCATCCCACATGTATAAAATATCTTCACGGTGTGCTTTAAAGTGTAGTTCACTTCAGCTTTTTGTATCAGCAATGCTTGGAACATTGCTTTCTTTCTGAAAATTCATTTTTGATTCAATCATTTCCTCTTCATTACTGTTATCTCACATTCTTGGTTTTTTTTTTTCATCTTTGTTCTCTTCCAAATGATTCTTTTATTCAACAGTGCCTGTCACTTGAAGCTCTTTCTCACACATCAATTGCTTCTTTAATTGCTTAACTTCCTTCCTGATTTAATACAAAAAAGTCATGTCATGATCTGCACTGTAACATTTGAAATGCAGTATGAGGATAATTGCAGATATCTTAGAAATACCTATCAGAACAATTAATCTATTTATTTCAGATACATGTTTGAAGCGTAAGTCTATTCAGATTTACAAACTGAAAGGGAATGAATCAAAAATTATGATTGATATTATTGTTTATGATAAAAATGGATAAAAATGCTGGAGGGATACAGGGGTGATGAGGGAGTTTGAATATGGAACAGACTTGTTTTTGGTAATATCCAGAGTGGATCATGTGAGGGGAGGGGAATGGGCTTTGAAAGAATAGGAATGAAATAAAATAAAAGGAAGTGAATGTGGAATAATAACAGGTCCAGTAAACATGAATCCTGTATGAAAACTGTATTAAAAGGTAGATTGATCTTTGAATCGAAATTAAAGTAAATGTAACGAAAGAAGATTTTGCTTGGAACAGAATAAAAATATGTCATCCAAGAATGAAAAAAGATGTATAGTGGAATGATAAAATGGAAAAGACAATGGAAGAGAAAGAAAGAAAGAAAGAACGAAAGAAAGAAAGAAAGAAAGAAAGAAAGAGAGAGAGAGAGAGAGAAAATGGTGGCATCTCTGAAGGAAGATTTTAGAGAGCTCTATGGAAATAATATATGGCAGAGTGGAAATAAAATCAATACTGAAAGGTTGTTGTTGAATAAAAAAACTGATGAAAGGGAAATATAAATGTTGAAAAATGCCAAAGCTACAGTTGTAAACAGCATAATTAGAGAAATATTGCAATATAGATACAGTTTGTTTATAGAGTGTCTTTAAGTTGTGCATTTTGACTTATAACTGCAATGATGTTATTAATCTCTTAGAGAGAGGGAAAGTAGCAGGAGTGAATAGAAAAAGTACAGGAGATTCATTTGTTTATTTTGTCTTGGGAAGATATTTGGTAGAATTTTGATCAAAAGAATAAGAGTGGTAGCAGAGAGCCCAATTTGAAAAGTGTGATGTTGTGTTTCTATTGGCCAGAAGGTACAGCTCTTTGCTCTTCAGAGGTCTTTCAAAATACATACTTCTAAAGCAGTTTATTTTTGCTTTGTTAATTAAAATACTATATGATAAAGTGAATAAATTTGAATTTTGAAAGGTTTGGGGTGAAAAGTGAATTTAAGATTGGTTAAGGAATATGACATGGGAAATATATGATGGAAATAAAGCATGTGTGAAAATAAAAGAATTCCTAGCTGATAGGTAAACATTGAACAGGAAATAAGAAAATTATGTTTCATGTCTTCTTAGACAGCTTAATGTACATAAATAAATGAGCCGTGATGGCGCAGTGGTTAGAGTGCAGTACTGCAGACTACTTCTGCTGATCACCGGCTGCTAGCAGTTTGGCAGATCGAATCTGACCAGGCTCAAGGTTGACTCAGTCTTCCATCCTTCTGAGGTCGGTAAAATGATGACCCAGATTGTTGGGGGCAATAAGCTAACTCTGTAAACCGGTTAGAATGGGCTGTAAAGTACTGTGAAGTGGTATATAAATTTAAGTGCTCTTGCTCTTGCTAAATATATATTTGTGATGATGGTAGATAATTGGTTGGAGATGTGAATCTTCATATTAACTTTGTATGCAGTTGATGTTGTACCACTGTCTGAAAATTTCATTCCCCCTCCCCATTGTAAGATAGTATAAAACAGGTATTTGTAGCTGCAATTCATTAATTCATTAAAGATGAAAATTGACATGAAAAAATGGAACAAGTGAATCTAAGATATAATAAAGCATAGTGATACAGTAGATAGTATGGGGCTTTTGCAAGGAAAATAATGTTTGCCAACAAAATCAATCTAGCTACATGAAATAGCATGCTTCAGTTTGTTATGTGGTAGTAAGATCTGGCTCATAATACATAAATTAAATTGAATGCATTGGAAATGGGTAACTTACATGTTATTAACTTGATGTTCAAAAAATGTAGGTCAAGGATAAATGGTTGTGGAAGGAATGTAAACTGAATATAAATGTTAATGACTACTATGAAGGAAGCACATTGAGGAAGTTTGATTATTCAAAGACCGCATCTGAGAATTGAATTGTGAAACAAATATAGTGCATGGTGAATGGGTCAAGAGGGAGGGGACGACGCAGAAAGTCATAGTTGAATGGAAGTGATTTCTCAAAAAGAGTTAAAAAGTTCAATGCACAAAGCAATGTATGAAGTGGTGGTTTTTTTTCAAGGGTAGAAAGATATGGAGAGAATGATCTTGATGTACAATAATCTTAGTCATATTTTCATTTGTTTTTCTTATCTGTGCCTTTACATTTTCATTTTACTACTATTTTTTTTCTTTTTTTGTATGGTACATAATGTTGCTTATACTTCAAGGATATGCTCTGATAGGTATGTATTGACTTTAGACAAAAGCTGGGCTAGTTAAACTGAGAAGGAAGCCCAAATTCAAGATAATCCTAGAATGGGAGATTTGTTGGCCATTTATTAGTCATTGCTGATATGTTATATCTGATATATGTTATAGCTGATATATCTCTTTGATGAGATATGTTATATTTGTATTTTTCTAATTGTTCAATACATGACCCATTTATGTTCCTTTCTATGGTTTTTTAAAAATTCTTTTCTAAAAATGAAACATTGTAAAGATATAGGTTACATTTTATTTTATTTTCTTACAGTTAGTCCTTGACTTATGACCACAATTGACGCTGGAATTTATGTTGCTAAGTGAATAATTTGTTAAGTGAGGTTTGCCCCATTTTACAACTGTTCTTGCCATTTTTTCTTAAGTGAATCACTGCAGTTATTAAAGTAAGAACACGGTTGTTAAGTGAATCTGGCTTCCCCACTGACTTTGCTTGTCAGAAGGTTGCAAAAGGAGATCATTTGACCCCGGGACATTGCAACCGTCATAAATATGAACCAGTTGTTAAGCATCCAAATGTAAATCATGTGACCGTGGGGATGCTGCAATGATCATAAGTGTGAAAAATGGTACAAAGTCACTTTTTCAGTGCCACTGTAACTTCGAACAGTCACTAAATGAACTGTTGTAAGTCAAGGACTACCTGTATTTGTAAAGAAAATCCTAAAGGACAGTCTGTGTCATTAAAGTAGATCTGTATGTCTTTTGGTAACTGAGGCAATCAGATTTGTGATTCACAGTTCTCAATGGCTAGGGAGAGTTTTATACTATCATTTTCAGAAGTATGTGGTTTTTCTTCCATTTTGACTCCAACCAATAGTATAGCATTTAAACTGGCACCTTAGAGCATTTCAATTAAGTTAAATGGGTGTGATTAAAGTTTGCCATTACTTACTCTGTCCAACTAAACATGCTTAAATTCAGGATGACTCACACAACTAGGCTACAATACAACTGACTCCCAAGCCACCACCTTTGAAAAGAAACAATCTATTTCTCAGTCCCATAAAACACAAATTCTCATTTATCCATAGTTACCTACATAGTTGTTGAAGCCTATTAGTGGGATCTGCTAGATTCCAAGGTGGTGGTGGTGGTTTTTTTTTTTTTTTTACAAAAGTTTGCTGTCTGCTTTATGTACTTCTATGCTGTTCTTGCATTATCCTGATTATCCCCTTTACTGTTTTCTGTTTTTCCAAGTCCACATATTTTGTTGCTCTGAAAGAAAAGAAGATGCTGTGTGTGTGTTGGAGCTCACAGCGTTTTGCTTTCAGTATTACACAAACCTGCTGAATGAAAGAATATTATGCCACATTGATATGTCTATTCACGTCTCAAGGTTCCCAGAAGTTCAAATATTATTAATAAAATGTTTGCCTTATGCATTAATTTTATTTATTTCATGATTACATTTAGAGGCTGCCTGACTCTGAACAGCATTATACTTAAAATGGTAGAAAACAAAAATATCATGTATTTCTGGATAAATCTCATTCCACATACTATAAAACATAGCAGACAGGTACTGAAAAACAACATACCGCAAGGAATGGGAAAGTAACCAGATTTTTAACTACTTCCGGAACAACTTCAAGGTGAGACAGATCTTTGCTTTTTATTTACAGCATTTGTCGTCCGAGAGAATGTTGGAAGCCAATCTGAGAAGGGCCACTGAGAATCAGCAACATGTGATTAATTCACTCCAAGGGAATTTGACTACTATGACGCAGTATCCACTGATGATACTTTCTCTTAGGTGATCTATTGAGTTTTGGCTGGGAGCTGTCATGAAGGGTATCGGGTCTGGACCAACAATGTCCTCTAGAGTCTTCTTATATTTAGCAACAAATACTTACGGCTTATAGTTTAATATTAATTTCAGTGCTGAAATATTTAACAGCATTTTAACATTTATTAAATTGTGTAATTTAATACAGGAAATAGTTCTTCTAAAAATATATATTAATCCTTATTATTTTTACCCTAAGGCTTGAGGAACTGTTTATTCTTATGTATTTGCTGCCTACAATATCTGAATGAGAACGCTAGAATGTCCCAATTTGGCATTTAAAACAGCTTTCTGTTTATCTTAGCAACATGGTGATGAGTAATAGTGCTATTACTATTACTCTTTCTACTATAATATGAAAAGCATCCCTACCCATCTCAGCTGAAATTTTGAAGAGAGGTTTTAGTTTCTCAACTTCTCTGAAATGAAATGTATTAATTCCCTTAATTAGAATCTCTTTAGCATCTTACTTGCGGTAATATTCTCTGTGTATGTATATTTTAGGTCCTTTTTACTTTATTATACAGGCCTTTTCCATGTGGAACAGTTTGCCCTTTAAAGGACATTTGATTTATAAGAGACATACCAGTTTCACCATACAGATAATTAAAATGTAGGTTGGGTTACCTACATACAAACTCAACATATGGAAAAAGGCAACTGGAAGACCATAATGTGTTCTGTTCTGTTGATGCTGAGCCCTATTTTTTCTAGCTCAATTAGTTCTATGTATACATTTTATTCTTCACATCTTTAAAATTCAAGCCTACACATCTGCTTTTTTCCAAAGAGTTCAAAGCAAATGTGTTCTGTTTCCAGGTCTCTACGCTTTAGTAATAAAACATACTACTTCCTATATCTTTTTGCAATCTCATTATATGCACCCCACCCCCATTGCACTTCTTTCATACTGGTTACCTAGTGGGTTTTTTTTTCAGTCCCCACTCCTTCTGCAACTATTTATCCTTGACCCTTTCTCTTTCTATTTTATCACATAGAGTTCTTAACTATTTCTTTCCCACTGCATTCCACTTACATTTAATTTTTTCCTAAAGTATCCAGCTTTCAGTTCCATAACACAGAGTAGGGAGAAACATGCTTTTATATACAGCTATTTTGCTCAGGCTATGATACTTTTAAAAAAATCAGCAAACACAGATTGTCTTGCCAAAATTTTAGTGTAGTTGTAACCCCCCCTTCAACCCAATCAAAATCTCATATTCGATCAGTATAGACTGAAAATGGAATTGATCAGATTCAAGATCTTTTAATTACCAGCAGACTATACGTTTACAAAGTTATCCCAGCCAAAGCAATAGAACAGGATTTTGCCATCTCTTTTTTATGACCTTGGCAAACACATTGAATCTTAATATTATTTTTGGAAAGACACATACAGGTAATAATCTCAGGCCAACTCCTGGCATTGACTCAAAGAAATGTTTTGTCACTGTCACCAACTCAGGTAAGACCATGGGATAACCATTATTCCCAGCCAGCTTCCTTTAGAACTTCTGATAATGACAGCATATGAGATCTCAAAAAATCAGAATGATAACAATATAATACTTCGATTTAGTTAATTTCTCAGTTTGAAAACAAATATTTCACTAAGTATCAGCTTCAGCTGGATATCTTTGCTTAATATTGTGCAAATATGCAACCAAAGTAAACAGAACTGGGTTATGTGACAGATGTCCTAGCCTGGAGCAAAGGATATGTATTTATACATTTGAATCTAATCCAGATGGCATCAGGATAGTTTCCTAATCAATTTTGCTACATCAGTTAAGCCTGATAAAGAATAAACCAATCAGAATTCTGTCCCCAAGATAAAAAGACATACATTTTTCTATCTAGGAAGCGATGGTTTCATATTGGCTGGTTTCCAAAGAGAAGGATGTCAACACCACTACTGAAAGATACCATCCATAAATAGGAGTCTCTCATTAAGCATTTATTGCTGTGCTGTACACTATCACATTTTAATTCAGTCTGTATTCCCTTGGACACATGAATTCTGACATCCTGATGGCTATTTCTAACATATCCATCACCTCATAGTGGAATGGTTGAATGGGCAGAAATGAAAAATGTCCTTGAGAACATTTGGACATCAGCCTGCCATCAGATATCATAAATGGAGCAATTCTCATCTGTAATGTACCCAGTCTGCCCTTCAAAAAAAGTACGCATCATCAAAAAAAGAGATTTACATTGTTTTCTATTCAGGAAATGCATATCCAATGTTATGGACTTGATCTCTGCTTATTCTCATTTTATACTTTATGCAACATATTTGTCTTTCTCCCTTGTTTTTATTAACCAGTAGGTTGATGAGATGGACTACAGTGAAGCAGCAGTTTCCCTGTAAGCATATTCCAAAGAGGGGAGCAAAGCAAGAGGCAACACAACCAGCAGCTATATTGGAGACCAAAGAAGAGAGTTGGGATACCCATTCCCTAGAATCCCCCAGGGTATATTGGTTAGGATGAAAAGAGTAAAGATTTAATCTGGCAAGATTCTGTTCATTGGGTGTAAACAAATAAAGAACTAAACTTTGGCTAATTTGATCTATATCATTCCTGGACTGAGCCTGACTCTAGAGCAGAGGTGTCAAACTCAATTTCATTGAGGGCTGCATCAGGATCCTGTTTGACCTCAGGGGCCCAGGGTGGGGATGGCCAGATTTATGTTACTCATGTCGGGACACCTGTGGCGGGCCAAGCACTCTGCCAGCTAAAATGGGCTCCGAGCTCCATTTTTGGCTATGACTGCCTCCCGCAACCTTCTGCCAGTAAAAATGGAGCTCGGGAGAGCCACCTGCAACCCTCCTGAGCTCCATTTTCACTGGCAGAGGCACCACATGCCGGTCCTTTGCTGTTTCCAGGGTGGTCCTACAGGCCACCTCAGGCTGCCAGGCCTTGAGCTTGACATCCCTGCTCTAGAGGGCTTTTTGTGCATAGCAAGAGAAAAATGTAACAAGGATAATTGAGGGTTGAGAAAGATCCTGTCAGAAACTCTGGAAAATTATTACCAGTCAATGAGACATAATGGACCTAGTTCTACCAATAGTATAATTCATTACAAAGTAGACTTCTTTGAGAAGACCATACCCTAGATAGTTTAATTTATGACTGGAACTAAGTACTGATGTAGGGAGTCCAGGTCAGAGGTGGTATTCTGCAGTTTCTGACTAGTTCTGGAGAACCAGTAGTGGAAATTTTGAGCAGTTTGGAGAACTGGTAAATACCACCCCTGACTTGCCCCGCCCCCATCTATTCTCTGCCTCCCAAGTCCCAGCTGATCAGGAGGAAATGGGGATTTTGCAGTAACCTTCCCCTGGAATGGGAAGGGAATGGAGATTTTATAGTATACTTCTCCTACCATGCCCACCAAGCCACACCCACCGAACCAGTAGTAGAAAAAATTGAATCCCACCATTGGTCCAGGTGTACCTGGAGATGATTACAAAAAGAATACAAATACATTATTTACATTATAACTTACATTTGGGGAAATCTAGCCTGGAAAATACAATAGAATGTAACTGTATTAAAACCTGCAACCTTTCTTCTGAATGACTTAAGTGATTCTGCTTTTCAGTCAACGGTCATTTCTCTTCAAATACTGCAAAGTTATAAACTTTAAATGAAGATACTAAACCAGGGCCTTTCATGAATTTGGACACCAAAAGGCCTTTGGACATCACGGTAGATTCCTAAACAAGCAAATGCAAGTTTACTTTAGTGACAGATCTAGATAAACAGAAGAAAGCAGCTGCAAAAAAGAATTCCATTGAAAATGGGCAGTTTCCCACCAACGAAATGGATATCGCCAGCAAAGAAAGCACAGAATATTTACAAGTTGTAATGAATCTTCTTAGAGTTGTGTGATTTTAAAAGGAAGAGGCCCAGAAAAATGCATGAAACCTCACATTTTGTCAATAGGCCTAATACAATATGTGTGGTCTTGTTCAAATGCGACAGAAATGGAAAAGATATTTGCTGACAGGTACAAGACAAGCATGGAAATCAGGTTCTTTTCACTCTGGTTCATTTCTAAATATTGTGAACTAAAGCTATCCTTTAACAATGTGTCCATAATAGGACTTGGCATGGAAATCCAAACATTGTCACTTTGGGTTAAGATATCTTATGACAGACGGGCTGAGACCTCTTATGGTCTCAAGCTGAAGCATCCGCCAAACTGATTCACTGATGAATGCACTCTCTCAACTATTTCTCCTTCCTACATGGCAGAATGAGGTGATGGATAAGACTAGAATATTGGTTTTGTTTCTAGATGGTATTTTGAAGCAGTATAACAATTGCTCCTGAAATTAGAAGGAGATAAATGCTTAAATGTTAATTATTACAGATAAAGGTATGTGCTAGTCATTCCCGACTCTAGGGGGCGACGCTCATCTCTATTTCAAAACTGAAGAGCCAGCGCTGCCCAAAGACATCTCAGTAGTCATGTGGCTGGCACAGAGGTGGGTTCCTACCAGTTCGTACCTATTCGGTAGAACCAGTTCATCAAATCTACCGAACCGGTTAGAAGAGGTTCCACCAGTGGACACGGAAAGCAGGCCACACCTACAGAAGAGGTTCCAAAAGTTTTTGAAACCCACCACTCACACACACACACACAGAGAGAGAGAGAGAGAGAAAGAAAGGAAGAAAGAAAGAAAAAAAAAGTGAGAGAGATGAAAGAAAAAAAGGAAAAAGGGACAGAGAGACAAAAGGAAGGAGAGAGAGAGAGAGAACACATGGCCGGCAAGCTACTCCCACCAGGTCACATGGCCGGCAAGCCACTCCCACAAAGGAGGCCACACCCACAGAGTAGGTTCCAAAAAAAATTGAAACCCACCACTGGGCTGGCATGACTAAACTCGAAAGGTGCACGGAACGCTGTTACCTTCCCACCAAAGTGGTCCCTATTTTTCTACTTGCATTTTTACATGTTTTTGAGCTGCTAGGTTGGCAGAAGCTGGCAGAAGTAACGGGAGCTCACTCTGTTACATGGCGCTAGGTATTCGAACTTTTTGATCGGCAAGCTCAGTGTCTTAACCACTGAGCCACCGTGTTATTATTATATTATTACAGATACAGCACCCTAAATTCCATTGGCATTAATAATGTACTGCAAACTGGAGCTGTGCATAACCTTTAAAAGAGATGCTTCAGAGCACAGGCAGTTCTGATGATATTCATATATATATTCATATTGTCGCTCTTTGGTCACTTGGCAACTGGCTCACCTTTATGGCGGTTTGTGGTGTCCTGCAGTCACGTGATATTTTTTGCCAGTTTCAACAACCACTATTAGTTTCTGGCACAAAATTGGATTGCTTAACAACTGCCATGTTCACTTAACGACTGAGGCATTTACTTAACAACCTTTACACAGATTGTAAAATCAGATATGATCATATGGTGACCCATTTAATGACTGCAATAGTTTATGATAGTCATAAGTTGAGGATTGCCTGTTCAAATGCATTAAAGAAAAAGCAAAATAAAGTGACTATGTATGCATATATGTTTGGAGTTGCCCATGAACAGCTTCCAAAAGGTCTGTCCAAGGCCTGCAAATAATGTAGCTGCTTCAAAAGAAGTATTTTATAAGTGATTTTCAGCTGTGCAAAACATTCTTTCAAGGGAATTGCACAGACTAACTTAATATATCTCTGTCGACATTATACAAGGGGAGCTGTGTCAGTCTAAGGTAACTAAAACTCACAGTCTGGTAGAGTCTTGAAGATAAACAAATTTTATTACAGAGCATAAGCTTTCATGAGAGGTAGCTTACTTCCGATTCATGGAGCATCTTAACTATTGTAGGTTTTAACTCTGCTGGATAAGGCAGAGGGAGAGGGAGAGCAGTTGTGCAATGGTTCAATATGAATGGATTTTCAAAATGCCCTGAGGGAGTAGGACACAATCTAAGCACCATACTAATCCACTGTTTAACTTGGAATTTATTTTATTTATATTACATTGCTATTGTTAAATATAGCAAGTTGATTTACCATATCAAGAAACAATGGGAATGAGCTGCCACAAAATAGGCTAGAATAAGTTAAGATAAAATGAAGTAACATGAGATAAAATTGAATGATATAAAATGATGGAACATAAAATAGAATACCAAAGTATAAAATAAGATGTATGCTAAAATAGAAAAGAGAATGTCTTTAAATGAATGCATCACCTTTACACACTACCCCAATGTGTTCCATAAAACATGTTCTTGGTTGAACAACTCCAACTATAAACTAAGCAGTTCTATTGATTATAAAACTATAGTGTCTGTGCCCTAAATGAAATAACACAGTCTTACATTGTGGTCCCAATGTGGTGTTCTGTCAATACAGCAATGACTAATACTGAGCCTTTGTTAGGGCATATAGTTGGCACTTAAATAAGACATGCACATAATCTTCTGTGTCTGGTGCTGCACATGCACATGTTCTTCCAGAGCTGGGTGAAATCCAACTGCTCAGAACCTGTTCTGGTAAAGCCTATTAAAACAATGCATTTACAACTTGTGCTATTCTCGGAACTGCAGGAAAAGTAACAGGGAACTTACACAGAGGTGGGAAATAAAAGTGAATCTAAAACAAATCAGGATAAGCTTTGGGGAAACATTGAACAAACTGTCAGAACAGCTGACAACTGACAATTTGCTGACATCCAAAGCCTCAGTAAGCACTTTAAAATTTGCTACAGTGGAACAATAGATATAAGAAATTAGCCTTATTATAAGAATAAGCTAAATTTAGTTGCCGGGGAAGAAATAGTGCCAGCAAGAACATTAAAGCAGATAAATGAGCTTCAGAGAATCTGTAAGTCAATATAAGCTAACAACTGATTTTATTTCTCACCAATGCTTTTTAATTGTGCAAACTGTGCTTTCTATTTCTAAACAACTATGTAAGAGTTACATGTATAACAAAATGAAGAGTTAAAACAATTTGTTATTGCTTTATTCATACAGTACATATTCTAATAGGAAAGGCACAAAAGGCTAGAAATGTTAAATTAACTGAATTAACTCAGAAAAAGACCATATAGAAAGTGAAAGAGAGGAAAGACATAATAAAAGAATACAACAAAATCAACTTCAAGGGAAAATGAAGTCTCAGACAATCCCAAAATGTACTTCCTTCTTTAGGTGATAAGAACAACTCTTCTATCATATAGACAGACTTTCAATTAAACAAAATGCTCCTACAAATTAGATGTATCAATATTAACAGAAAACAGAGCTCACATAAAGCAGTTCTAAATTCACTTAGACAGCTAATGCAATATCGAATTTACCTGATGATCTGGCATTATAGAATGGTTATTCTATATATTATTATCTACTATGAAGAGGACAGAATTATTACTGAGCTTTAGAAGAGCACCTTTCCCAGAGTGCTGTTTTTCACAAAAGCATTCTTGAGACCATTTCAAATAACACAAATTAGAATCTTTGGGGATACCCCTATAACCTTCCACTCTTTTTCCACAAAAGGAAAAGACAGAAACAATGGTTGGCTTGGCTCATTGCAACAACGGCTAAATCAGAGGGAGGAATAGAAACCTGTTCAATGTCATGAGGCTCCTTTATCTCCCTCAAGGCCAATTTTAAGTGAATGCTCTCTGAGAAAGGAAGCAACTGAATATCAGAGTCTTGTCAAGGATGACAAGCTTATTAGCCCTCATGTTGCCCTCCTGCTAAATAAGTAAGAAGAAATAATACCATAACTGGAATTTTTTATATATATAAAAAGGCTTTCATTACTGACAGTTTCCTCTATCAGCAATGCTGTCACATCATTTATCTCACTGAGATCAAGGCTGACGACCCAAGTAGGCACAAACAAGAGCCCTATTCTATGCTCTGTTGATGGACAAAAAAATATCTATTATTCCCAAACATGCTATAAAATCTGATTTAGAATCACTAACTGTAACTGCTGAGCAAGCATCATAGGAATGGTGATAGTCACCCACAACTTCCCCTTGCATCATTTCTCAGCAAATTGCTAAATATCACCAGATTCAACTTTGGAGTTTCAGGGGAATGAATAACACATTCGAAGGAACTCAGAATAGCAGAATTGGAAGGGACCTTGGAGTTATTCTAGTCCAGGGGTATCAAACTTATATTGTCACATTGTGGTCACGTGACATATTGTGACTTCTTTACCCTTCGCTAAAATTGGGGTAGGCATGGGCAGCATGTGATGCAACTTGCCCGCAGGCCATGAGTTTGACACCCCTGTTCTAGTCCAACTCCCAGTTCAAGCAGGAACCGTATACCCTTTCAGACAAATGGTAGTCCAATTTATTCTTAAAAACCTCCAGGGTTAGAGTGCTCACAATTTCTGGAGGGAAGTCATTACACAGATTAATTGTTCTAATTGTCAGCAAATTTCTCCTTAGTTTGGTTCTCTCCTGGATTATTTTCCATCCATTTCTTCTTGACCTGCCTTCAGATCAATGGTGGGTTGCAGGCAGTACACCCCAGTATGGGTGTACCGGAGCCTGTCCGGAGCATCAGGTACTGTTCTGGTACGGTGCTTCGAAGGGCCCACCTGCCAACCCATGCTCCTTAACTGTCCTTTAAAGCCTTTGGCACTTCTGCACATGCACATGGCGCATACAGCGCCTGTGTGATGCTCCAATGAGCAGCTGGAGTGTTGCAGAGGCTTGTGGAGGCGTCGCTGGCAGCTACAATGTGCGTGCACACTGCATGTGTGTGTGCGCGCATGCTGCATGCGTACATGTGGGCAACGCAGAGTCCATTCCAACCATACCAGTTGGAACAGAATACGGAACCCACCACTGCTTTGGATGCTTTGAAGGCTAGGTTGACCCCCTTTTCTTTGTGTCTGCCGCTTAGATATTGGAACACTGCTACCATGTCACCCTTAGTCCTTCTTTTCATTAAAATAGACATACCCAATTCCTGCAGTGTTTCTCGCAGTTAGTACTACTGGTATTGAGCCAGGTACCACCTATTCTACACCTGTGCATTTAGTTTTCTTGCCCAACAACATCCACTACAAACATGGACTACAAGCTTTAAGAAACTTTGTAAAAACAGCATGCTTAATATCATTATTGTGACTCTAGCACCAACATGTGTCTGCATGTCATTGGCAGATCATGGCACTTATATGGCTCCACAATTTATTAATATCTTCTTGGTTTCCCTAAACAGTATGTCTTCAGAGCCTTCGGTTTAGCTTTTTTCCTGGGTAAATAGACCCACCATCTGAGCATGACTAAGCCAGTTTCACACTGGATAAACTCAAATGATTATTTGTGTCCACTTCACAATGTGTCCAGATTAAAGTGAACTAATGTGAGAGGCAAACAGAAAATTAGATACTACAGCTATGTATCTTGTTATATCTTGCTTCTGTATATCTTGCTTTAATGATATACAGAAGAGCAAAAGACACAATCTTAAAAAATTAAGAAATGGAGAAGAAAATAGAGAATCCTTAACAATAACTATTTGCTTTTGTGACTATTTCTTTATGATTTTAAGAGAAAAAAATGGAATATATATCATTTATGGCACCTTTCAGATTTAACAATCTCTCTGCATTTCTCTGCATAGCATCAAAGTACTTAGTATGCTTCTTTCGGAATTGAAAATAGTAACTGGTTAATTGAGCACATTGAAAAATTACATCAATATACTTCAAAACAATGTTTTGTAGTCAGATCTTCTCAGGAATGATCTTTAGATTTTCTTTTTTAATAGTAATATTTTTATTATATTATCCTGAAAGTTACATAATACATTATAGTAGAGACCTTAATATTAAGTAATCAGCTTAATCAGAAGACCAAAACCTTTATTATATAACAAATATTTTAACACAATCTCTAGCAGTTTTTTTTAATGTTATATTAAATTCTGAATTAATTAAACTACTCATCTTACATTTTAACATTAACAATGTTAAAATCATAACTAAAACTGATATATTTCTTTCTTTTTATATTTAATGATCTATTAAACTAAAGTTTGGAATGTTAATAATCTTTAATCAACACTGTACAATTAAAACTATCAAAAATATAAGAAATTACTCTTAGATTTTCAAACACAGATCCTAGAGAAATATAAAGAATAAAATGTGTTTGCATATCAGAGGGTTGTCTAAAATATTAAATAATTTCACTTTGAGATCTTAATATCAGGGTTTCTATAAATTTTTAATTTAAATAAACTAATAAATGAACATTTCCCCGCATCCTACTTTTTACCTCACCTTCTCAGTCTATGGAAAATACTTAAATCTTTAAACCAATTTACAGTTTAGGCTCAACTGTTAAGCTAGTTGAGTAGTGAAAACTCATGCAAGGACCTACTGACTGCACTCCATAACTGAGAATAGCTAACAAGTAATCTGTAACTTGCTAGGCAAATTTAGTGAAACATGCAAACTAGGAGTCTGGCTTGATTCACTGCTAAGTAGCTAGAAATGAGAGGAATAACCAAAAAAATAAAACATCTTTGTTTTCGGCTTTCAGTTCAAGTTCTTCGCTTGCCACAATAAGGTTCTATAACAGAGTTATATGGAACTCAAATATTTTGGCTACCTAATGAGAAGGAAGGACTCACTAGAGAAGAGCCTAATGCTGGGAAAGATTGAAGGCAAAAGAAGAAGAGGATGACAGAGAATGAGGTTGCTGGATGGAGACACTGAAGCAGTAGATGTGAGCTTAAAGGGACTCCGGGGGATGGTAGGGGACAGGAAGGCCTGGAGGAACGTTGTCCACAGGGTCGCGATGGGTCGGACACAACTTTGCAACTAAGAACATCAACAGAGTTACATCTGTCAATTAAGCTGGGATATGGACGTGTATGATAGGTGAGCACAGTCTGATTCTTTGGGGTTTTTTCAGTTCCTTGTGAAAATAAATGGTTATTCTTTCACTTGATGCTTTTGTCTTGAGAATCAGTCTACTACATGTTACAGAAAGAAAGCTGAATTGATGCTACTTGTTTTTCTTGAACAGCTTCAAAGTTACTACAAATCTCAGCACTAGTTGTCCTTTTTTTAATAACTTCTGCTTTCATTTCCCTGTATCAGGGATCCCAGCAACAAGCACTCACAAATAATGATTCATATTTCCACTTTGCCTACAAAATCTTAACTTCAGAATTATCAGATTTTTTAAAATGGTACCTTTTATAAATGTTTAAATATTTGGTTCTTTACCAGTTCTGTTAACTAAATAAGAACTGAATACTTGGATTATTTTCCACCTTTTTTAAAAAGTGAGTTTCATGCAGGTCAATTTCTCAATAGATTGTATTCGTTAGGAATAAGATATATGCCATGATTTAAATCTATTTGTAAATAAAGTATTATTCATAATTCCAGAAGAATAACAATTGACTGTGAAAAAATAAGAACATATTTTTATATATCACACTCTTCCATTCTCCATTGTAAGCAAAATTATTCCAGGTAATTTTAGACAAATATCTTAAGCCTAGAACTTTATGATCCAAGAGATCAAGTCTGAATGGCCCCAAATTTTATTTCAGGAAAATACAAACAGTCAAGCATGAATAAATTAATCACCATTATTATTATTTATTGTTTTAGGCTTTTAAAGTTCGTTGGCTTTTATAGTGACCCAAAGACACTTCTAGATGAGATGAGTGGTACACAAGTTTAATAAATAAAAATAAATATACAAAAGCCTTCCAGAGACCTACTTATGACCCATTGAGAATGCCAGCAACATTACCAACACACAGAGATGGCTTCATTTTAGAAACATGTGGCTAAAGAAAGATATATTTCCATGTGGCTTTTTGCAGAGGATAATCCAATTATTTATTAGGGATGTTCACTGATGACGATTCAAAAGAACTGTTTTTCACTTTTCATAAGGACAGCACTTTTCTACTTTTCATTAAAGCATGACAACTTCTGTCAAGCTTCTGCCAGTCTGAAAAAAGAGTGTTGTTGATTTAATCATCTCATTATTTTTAACAAGTAGATTCCTTAAAGCAGAGGCATTGCCCAACTCTATGCCTTATTTCAAGTCTTACATTTTGCAACATAAGCCAAAGGCTATTTAACCCTGCTAAAAATGTAAAAAAAAAAATCCTATTCTTTTGACTGAGGTAATATCAGCTGAGCTAAATAATGCAGTTTGACACTAGAACAGCCTTTAGGAGCAAAAGTTCTGGAAGAATTTAAGTGTGTGATACTGAGGCAATTACTATACAAGAAGCTTCACATTTTAGTAACAATTTGACATAATTCTGTGCTTCTTCCTTGCTTAAATGGTATTGTTAAGGAGATCTATCCAAAATCCAGTTGGAAAAAGGAGACCTATAGGAGACTTCGAAAAAAGGCAAAAATGAAATGTCTGAAAGGGTGGCTTAAAAGGTTGGACTCAAGTTCTCACAGCCATCAAGCTCAATAAATGATTTGGGGCAGGGGTGGGTTTCAACCGGTTCGCACCGGTCCCTGCAATCCGGTTGGTCGCCGAACCCGGAAGTAAGTAACTTCCGGGAACGGAAAAGCCGCCCCCCGCACCCGCGCGCACCCGCGCGCACCTGCACACCCGCGCCCGCTCCTTACCCAGTTTTTACGAATTCTGCGCTTCCACGCATGCGCAGAACGCAAACAGCGCCTGCGCGATCCTCCAGGAGCAGCTGGAGCATCGCGCAGACGCTAGTATGCATGTGTGCACCGTGTGCGTGCACGCGCGCACCGCATGCGTGCGCGAGGACGCCGCCGGCCTCGTTCCAACCGAACCGGTTGGAACGGGGCGAGAAACCCACCCCTGATTTGGGGCCAGTTATCTCTCAGCAAGCAAACCTTACCAGGTAGTTGTGAGGAGGAAAAAACAGGGACCAAAGAACATAGTGGTGGCTAGAAGAATTATTTTTTTCTTTAAAAAAAAGAAGCAAAGGCAAGATGATGATCAGAGCATGATAAAAGCTCCAGTCCCTTTGTACATCACCCATATGTACAAAAGAGGCAGATTTTTAATCATTTATTTTTTTATTTACTTACTTACTTACTTATTTATTTAATTTCATCATGCTATGAGTACAGTACTTTTTTATCCAAGGTTGTTGCTGGAAGCCCACGGCCTTGAGAATAGGTGGCATATATATTTATTAAACAAATTAAATAAATAAATACATCTTAGTAAATCTTTTCCTGTTCTATTTACAGTTAGGTTAATTGCCACATTAATGAAGACATGCTGGATTTCCACAGAAATGCAAAAAATATTATTCTATTGCAAAGAACAGATTTTGTTTTAAAAAAAAGATTCATTAGTGATTATGAAACTATTTCCTTTTGGCATGCTCTTTCCACTATTTGGAAATATGTTTTAGAATGCAATAATCTAACTGGAACATACTCTAATACTGTGGCTCTTCCCGATTTGTATGTAAAGTGCTGTGTATGTATGTGAGGCTTCAGTGCATCTGTGCATATCATGCTGAGGATTACAATCAAGTGTGTGGGAATGGGATGAAGACAAAGGAAGCACAAAGCTTGGTTTGATTTAATTTCATTTCAAGGTTAAATTAAATTAAATTAAGGCAATTAACATGATCACCCCACCTCCCATATAGTTAATGATTTTCTTCTTCTAGAATGTCCAAAATTGCAATTCAGCAAAAACTTTTGGAGAAACTCTGAGAGCCACACCCCAAGCTTTGGGGAAGAGGGCCCTAAGTGATATGTGATATTTGCCCTGAGTCTAGAAAGTGCTTATTTGCCTTATTTGATACATATCTCTATCATGAATAGCTGTCAGCTCCAATTAACCAAGCTTCCTTGGCCTCATTATCCTTAGCACACGTGGAAACAGATGGAAGAGTGTATTTCCAGTATCATACATTGTGATCTTTCTATTGGTTGAATTTTACTTGCATTAAACCTTTCATCAATCTGTCTTGCAGACATTGTTTTTATTTCATTAACATTTCAGGGAAAGAATGGCTACCAAAAAAAAAAAAAGTAATACAGTGGAAAGCACTGCATTGTGTTCTGCAATTCTCCAGGTGAACTATGTGTCAAGATAAGTTCATACTTCAGCTCACGGCTGAATAGCTGTCATAAATCAGAATGACTCACCTTGCCTAACAACCTCCCAAAGTCAATTGTGAATAAGGAATACATTTAACCTGATTGGAGAGCTGCCAATTTGCAACAGTTTTCTACTGCCCATCAAGGACAGTGAAAGAAGCAGCTATTGTATATTACCGTACAGTTATTTCCATTAAAAGCCACTAAACAATTTATCAAAAAGTTACTATGCTTCAACCTCATAGTTGCATTTCTGGAACCACATTATGTTATCTGAAGAGCAGCTATTTCCACATCATGCAATCATGCAAATAAAACTAAAGATTTATTTTCTACTTCTTTTATTTATAATAACATTACAAGAGAAAAGGACTATAAATAAAAACAGCAATATCTTGTAAACTTGCATTTGAAAAGCAATTTTACTGGTCATGGTGAATGAAAACTCTAGCACTTTTTTTGTCAGAACAGAAATCATATCCGTTGTCTGCCTCATCATGGTTTTAACTATATTTATTGAGACAAATTCATGAGGTAGTAATAATGCTTCACATTTTATTATTATTTATGTCATTAAAATGAGAATATAGTCCTACATACACACATACAAGGTCTACCAAAAGTCAGACCACTTAGGCCAATCACATAAGTTTATTAATATATTTTTTCCAGAGAAAATGTTACTATACTTAATGTTCACAGGTTGTGCGTAAAATGAACAAACAAGTGCTTAAAGGTAAATGGCAATCATGCCAAACATTTACTGTAATGTATATAATAAATTGTCTTTGGGGCCTGACTTGATACACTCTGCATATATATGTGAATGCCTATATAAGAGAGACAAATATGTATGGTGACAGCATTATGTTGTTAAGCCAATCCAGTTTATTTCACAGGGCAACAAAGATTTTGCTTGCTGAACATACGGTAGGGATTTTTTTTGCTGCTAATCACAAAAATATCCTGTTATTTAACCTATCACATACCATTTTATAGAAATCTGCTTTTGCAATTTCTTCTTATACATATTTTAAGTTTACTAATTTTCACTTGTTTGCTTATAAGATGCACCGTATGTGTCTATGAGAGTGTAGCTCATGTAGATCCAGTTATGCACTTAGAACATATAGCATAACGTTTATGGAACTGGTACAGTTTGGGCATTCCTTGACATGGTTAGGCTGGATGGATGCTACCTGGAAAGGCTATAAAAGCAGCTCGCATACACAGATGCTACTCAGTTTATTGATATCAGTTTCCATGTATTTTGTTGTGATTGTTTCAGGGATAGGGCTGTCTATGTACATGTAATTTACATAGCAAGTACGCAAGTTATAGACTTGTTATTGGTCAACTAGTGACAACAGAAATGTCTCCTCAATATCAGAACAGCCATGATATGTCCTGCTAATTTTGTGGCAAATACACACTTAAGCCTCAAAGTCATACTGGACTTGTTAAGAAAGCATATGAACTGGAGATGCCACACTATCAGCCCCCCCTACCGCAAAGATCCCACAGGAGAAGAGCAGTCTGGACAACTGTGGGATCTGGCAGGGTGAGAGCTGTGAACCATAAACACAAAACCTTTGCTGTGACCCAGCATAACAGATATAGCGCCCTTTCTGACCTTAATGGGAACACTAAAGAGGCAGGTCAAGGTAGTTGTGATAATGATGACTCAAATAAGCAGGGGATCATGGTCCAAAATGAAGAACTTACTTCGGAAAGGCGAAATGGGGAACCAGGTATCACACATCAGTCGCACAAGAAGAGCAAGGTATGCAAAAAGAGAAGTCACCTTCTGGTTGATGATTCAATCATAAGGAATGTAAATTTAGAAAAGGATATGGAGGTTTTAAAAGAGGTCAGGTGTCTGCCAGGTGCTACTGCCAACAGAGACAAGAGGTGTATTCTTAGGATAGTCAAGAATGCAAGTAAGGACTGTGATGTTGATGCTATTATACATCTTGGCACAAATGATCTGTCCCAAAAAGGTGTACTTTCTGTGAAGAATGATTTCCAGAGCTTGGGGTATGAACTTAGTAGTATAGGTTGTAGGCTTATCTTTTCAGAGGTTTTACCAGTATATAAGAAACAAAAAGGGAAGGGCCAGTGTGTAGTAGAGTTTAATGTGTGGCTAAAGGAGTGGTGTAAAAGGGAAGGTTTTGGTTTTATTAGTCATGTCTGCAGCTGGTCCAATGAAAAACTGTACAAAAGAGATGGTTTGCACCCATCCAAGAAAGGGACTGAGTTACTTGGCATTAAATTCACAGATTTTCTGGATAAACACTTAAACTGAACAGCAGGGACAGAGAATTAATTGATACAAAACATTTCTGTCCCCAGCAATCTAAAATTCATAGGGCTATCAGTGCATGTAACACAGATGATTGTGCTGGTAAGATTACCACTCCCACTGTCAAGCAAAACCAAGCATTTAATAGTGAGTGCCATACCATGTGCATGAATCATACAAGTGGCAAGAAAATAGGGGCAGTCAGGCACAACACAGGTTATGTAGACAGTAAACACAGGGTCAATCAAAATTGACTCAAATGTCTATACACCAATGCACAGAGTATGAGGAATAAACAGAGCGAATTAGAAATTCAAGTAAAAGAGGGCAGATATGATATTGTTGCCATTACAGAAACTTGGTGGGATGAAACCGACAAATGGAACATACAGCTAGAAGGATTTAAATTATTTAAAAGAAATAGACCAAATAAAAGAGGAGGTGGAGTTGCACTATATATAAGAAACAATTACCTCTCTACAGAAATAGAGCACAACAATGATGAGAACTATCTTGAATGCATTTGGGTCAATATTAAAGGTTGGGGGGAAATGACATTGCCATAGGTCTATACTACATACAGGCCACCAATGTTTCCTCTAATTTTTTTTCCGTGTGTGTGGAAAAGTAGTGTTCGAGCAGCATTTTCATGCCTGAGCACCTGAATTTTTTTTAGCCATAATTGCCATCAGAGCAGATGTTGGGAGGGGGGCAAGGAGGAAAAGGGTCCCCACCCTCTCCCTCAGACCCCCAGGAAGGAAAGGAGGGGAGGGGGAGGGAAAGGAAAGAAAATGGGAAACAAGAAAAGGAAAGGAAAAAGGAAAGGAAATAGAAAAGAAGGAAAGGAAAAAGAAAAGGAAATGGGAAAGAAGGAAAGGAAAAAGGAAAGGAAAGGAGAAAGGAAAGGAAAAAGAAAAGGAAATGGAAAAGAAGGAAAGGAAAAAGGAAAGGAAAGGAGAAAGGAAAGGAAAAGTGAAAGGAAATAGAAAAGAAGGAAAGGAAAAAGGAAAGGAAATGGGAAAGAAGAAAGGAAAGGAAAAGAGAAAGGATAGGAAAAAGGAAAGGAAAGGAGAAAGAAAAGGAAATGGAAAAGAAGGAAAGGAAAAGAAGTAAAGGAAAAGGGAAAGGAAAAGGAGAAAGAAAAGGAAATGGAAAAGAAGGAAAGGCAAAGAGAAAGGAAAAGAAAAAGAAAGGAAGTTAGAAGGACAGAAAGGAAAAGGAAAGAGTGGAAAGGATTGGTACTGCTCAAAAATCAAGTCTCAAGATCCCATGGACCCCTTTGGTTCAGGCAGTCCAATCCCACGCTGCTTCTCTCTCCCTGCGAAGGGATCGCAGAAAAAATGCTGAGCCCAGAACGGGGCTTCAGATGAGGCAATGCCTGAGAAACCCCGGATGTGCAGAGAAACGCAGGCTACAACCAGCAAATCCCATTTTCCCAGGAACTGACGAAGCCCCAGAGGACCAATGGGAATTCTCCCTTCTGCAGCGTCATCGGTCTCCGGGCAGAGTCTTCCTTGATTTCACCAATCAGAAGTCAGTGTTCAGAAGGGAGGGAAGGGGGATATTTTCAGTCACATTTAAAGACATTAAAAAAACACTGCGCTGCAGTTTGAAACTTGTGCGCGGTGTTTCTTTGTTACCTGCGCGGCCACTCACACGCGCAGCTTAGAGGGAACGCTGCAGGCCACCCAATCAAGCAGAGGAAGTAGATGAACTTTTTGCTACTCAGCTAACTAAGATATGTAGGAAGCACACCACAATAGTAGTGGGGATTTTAACTACCCTGACATCAACTGGGAAACAAACACTGCACCAAGTGGAAGATCCAACAGGTTCCTAACAAACTAGCAGACAACTTTGTTTCCCAAAAAGTAGAGAAGGGAACAAAGGGATCAGCCATATTGGACTTAATTCTCACTAACAGAGAGGAAATGATAGAAGGTGTTGAAGCCATAGGAACCCTGGGGGCAAGTGACCATGCAATATTGGAATTCAACATTATGCAAACACAAGTAGTAGAACAAAGTGAAACTAGAGTCTTGGACTTTAAGAGAGCTAATTTCCATAAACTTAGAGAGAGCTTGGAAAGAATTCCATGGATGAGAATCCTTAAGGGGAAAACAACTCAAGATGCTTGGGAAATTTTGAAAAATGAGATTACAAAAGCCCAGTCTAGCACTATACCAATGAAGAAGAAAAATAATAGCTCCCAAAAGAAACCAGCATGGCTGCATAAAGAACTCTCTGACAAATTGAAAGACAAAAAAGATAAGTATAAAAAGTGGAAAGTGGAGGACATAACTAAGGCAGAATATCAGCAAATAGCCCGAGCATATAAAGATGAAGTGAGGAAAGCTGAGGCTCACAATGAAGAAAGAATTGCCACAAAAGTAAAAAAATAACAAAAAAGCTTCTTCCAACATGTTAAAAACAAGAAAAAAGTTAAGGAAACAATTGGTCCATTGCTGGGAGAAAGTGGCAAGAAGGTGACAAGCAACAGGGAGAAAGCAGAATACTCTAACTCATGTTTTGTATCTGTCTTTACACAAAGGGATAAAACAGTCCAACCTATCAAAAACAGCACCACAAAAATCAGATTAGGAACACAAGTTGAAATAGGGAAGAAAATGGTAAGTGAGCACCTGTCTACCCTAAACGAGTTCAAATCACCAGGACCGGATGGATTACACCCCAGAATTCTGAAGGAACTGGGAGACGAGATCTCAGAACCACTGAACTATATCTTTCAGAGATCCTGGAGCACCAGGGAACTACCAGAGGACTGGAAAAGTGCTGATGTGCCAAAATGGACAAACGATATCAGGACAATTGGAATCCATTGATGCTGGCTGACTATTTTGGATACTGCAACAAGAGGCATTAGGTACTGAATACAAACAAAAATTAATGTTTATTTAGAAGCCTGAAATTA
The DNA here is from genome assembly GCF_051295495.1 of Thamnophis sirtalis. NCBI lineage: Eukaryota > Metazoa > Chordata > Lepidosauria > Squamata > Natricidae > Thamnophis > Thamnophis sirtalis. Next base: position 38,698,427 of record NW_028261385.1, on the reverse strand, counting down.
TATGGACAGTTACCTCAAAATCACCCATTCAATCTTTCATGCCTGAGACAAGACTAGAACTCAGAGTCTCGCAATTTTTAGCCTAGTGCCTTAATCACTACATCAAACCACCTTTCTTGAACTCAATAGAATTCATTCCCAAGTAATACTATTTAGGTTGAGCACATAATTCTGAGAAGAAAATAAATTATGAATACAAATCTAACCTGTGGTGTGTGCATGTGATAAACATACATACACACTTGGATTATGCTTATGGAATCTGCTGGATCTATAGGATCTGTCATATTCTTTCACTCTTAAAATTTACTAGTACAATCTTGGTAGGTCCTGGAGAAAACTTACATTAAGAGCTACTGCTTGAGAAAAACTGGAAAATCTAGATATCTTTACCCAAGTGGCTATCCCCCTGACCCAAAATAGTACTTATGCTGATTTTCAACAGGAAAAAGATTAATGGTCCCGTGGCATCTAAGAAAAATATTATTGCAAAGAATCTGATTTATTGTAGCAAATACATTTGAAGGCAATAAACTTCTTTCCTGCCATTTCTTCTTCCTGTTACAAGAACTGTCCCGATGTGGTACAAGCCAGATACATTGAATTAGAATCCCATCAATGATTTTGCTGTCTGAAAATGATGGGAGCTGCACTCTCAAACAACTAAAGGTTAGAGGAAGGCTGATCTTCAACATCTATGATTCTTGCATAGTATACCCACTTCAGTATGTCTAGACGCACAGCCTATGATTTCATAACCAGTAGCATCCTCTGTTTGTCAGTTAAGGAACTCCATGATGCATTATCTGGCACACTGAGTGTTCTTGCTGAATGTATCCAGATTCTGCAGTGTATATTCTATGCTGTTTCCCATGAAATGTTCATTTTTCTAGGATAGAGTGAAAGGGGAATCACTGCATTGCTGATGTTACTAGGCAACTCCAACAGTCATCACCAAACACCCAGTGCTTAATTACAGAAACTTTAATGGCACCAGAACATAAAGTTTCCTGGAAATGTCATTCTAAATAAAACGAAACAACTATTTAAGGTCAAGAGAAACATTCAGACTTGTATCATTACAATGGGTTATTAGTTCATAGATTCAACAGTTTTGTTCCAAAAACAGAATCTAGGTTTAAATTTCTTTCTTTTTGAATGAATTAGTGTTTGTGCTTGAGATTACTCATAAAAATAATTTCCATTACATTTCCAGAAAAGTATTATTCAAATTCAGTGTTCAAAAACATGTAGATCCAGGTTTCTCTTCAAGTTTGTTTATACAGGATTGTAAGATTTCTCAGAATTTCTTGTCCTATGACAGCTTTGTTGCTATAGCTCAAAGGAATCTGGAAGCGACCACATTGACAGACAGGTTGATATAGCAATTGTTTATGGAATTTATTTATTTATTCAATTTCTATATATACCTATCTCAAATTGACAAATAGTGGCAAATAGTATTACAATAATTAAAACCATGAAAATACAAAAACAGTTACAAATTATACACATATGCAACTGAATGTAATTTATTTATTTATTCATTTTATATAGAATAATGGTTGAGGCAGGACTCAGTCCATATATGATGGAGGCATTATAAACAGGAAACTATAGGCAGTGGACAGTCTTAACTGTGAAGTGCTGTCTCTATGAAAAACCATGTAATCAGTTTGAAGTTCTCATATTCCTTTATTTCAGGTAATTATGAAATTGACTTTATTACACAAATATGCTGGCAGTACTCTCTGTGAAAAGATGAGAACATGCACTAGATAATACATACATAAATATGTCCGAGGCGGCGGATCCCGGAGGCCTCCTTGGTTCACCGAGGAGCTCCGGGAGAGGAAGCGCCGGAGGAGACGCCTAGAGCACTTGTGGAGGTCCGATAAATCCGAACCGAACCGAGCACTCTTAACAACCTGCACCAAGGATTACATCAGGGCACTTAGGGCAGCAAAGAGATCTTATATTGCCACCTTGGTTGCGTCCGCCGAGTCTCGTCCAGCCGCCCTGTTTAGGATAACCCGCTCCCTCTTAAATAAGAGGGATACGGGGGACCCCTTGCAGGGTAGGGCTGAGGATTATGCCCAGTTCTTGGCGGACAAAGTTGCTCGGTTTCGGTCGGATTTGGACTCCACCTTTGCAGAGCCAGCCGAGGCACGAGAGGACGAGTTGGTTGACCATCGCTGGGTTGAGTTTCAGGATGTTACTTCTGGGGACGTGGACAAGGCCATGAGGGCTGTGAGTGCCTCCACCTGTGTACTGGACCCGTGTCCCTCCTGGCTGGTTGCTAACAGCGGGGAGGTGACACGGGGCTGGATCCAAGCGGTTATTACCGCCTCACTTCGGGAGGGGCACTTCCCCGCCGCACTTAAAACGGCGGTGGTGAGACCCCTCCTGAAGAAACCATCTTTGGATCCAGCCATACTTAACAACTATCGTCCAGTCTCCAACCTCCCCTTCATTGGGAAGGTTGTTGAGAAGGTGGTGGCCTACCAGCTCCAACGGTCCTTGGAGGAAGCCGATTACCTGGACCCCTTCCAGTCCGGCTTCAGACCTGGTTACAGCACAGAAACCGCTTTGGTCGCATTGACCGATGATCTCTGGAGAGCCAGGGATGGAGGCTATGCCTCCATCTTGGTTCTCCTCGACCTCTCAGCGGCTTTCGATACCATCGACCATGGTATCCTTCTGCGACGACTGCGGGAGGTGGGGGTGGGAGGCACCGTTTTACGGTGGTTCTCCTCCTACCTCTCAGACAGGTCGCAGTCGGTGTTGGTCGGGGGTCAGAGATCGACCACGAGGCCCCTATCATATGGGGTGCCGCAGGGGTCGGTCCTGTCCCCCGTACTATTTAACATCTACATGAAACCGCTGGGCGAGATCATTCGGAGGCACGGGATAAGATACCACCAATACGTGGACGATACGCAGCTGTATCTGTCCGCCCCGTGCCAACTCAATGAAGCGGTGGACGTGATGAACCGGGGTCTTGAAGCCGTTAGGGACTGGATGCGGGCTAACAAGCTTGTACTCAACCCAGAAAAGACCGAGTGGCTGTTGTGTTTCCCTCCCAAAAATTTGGCTAGTGTACCAACGATCAGGCTGGGGGGTCAAAATTTACACCCCTCAGACAGGGTTCGCAACTTGGGAGTCCTCCTGGATCCACAGCTGACTTTTGATCACCACCTGTCGGCTGTGACCAGGGGGGCATTTGCCCAGGTTCGCCTGGTGCGCCAGTTGCGACCCTACCTGAATCGGGAGGCTCTCACAACAGTCACTCGCGCCCTCGTGACCTCTAGGCTGGAATACTGCAATGTGCTCTACATGGGGCTGCCCTTGAGGAGCATTCGGCGGCTTCAGCTAGTCCAGAATGCGGCCGCGCGAGTGATCGTGGGTGCACCTCGGTTCGCCCACATAACACCTATCCTCCGCGAGCTGCACTGGCTACCTGTTGGCCTCCGTGTGCACTTCAAGGTGCTTCTTACTACCTATAAAGCCCTTCATGGTAGTGGATCTGCGTACTTGGGAGACCGCCTTCTGCCAATTACCTCCTCTCGACCCATAAGATCCCACAGATTAGGCCTCCTCCGAGTGCCATCTGCCAGCCAGTGTCGGCTGGCAACTACGCGGAGGAGAGCCTTTTCTGTAGCAGCTCCGACCCTCTGGAACGATCTCCCCGTGGAGATTCGTACCCTCACCACCCTTCAGACCTTCCGCACAGCCCTCAAGATCTGGCTATCCCGCCAGGCCTGGGGGTAAAGACCATAGTTTGCCCCCGCCCGAATATTGAATGAATGTTGTTTGATCTTAGTTATATATTGTATTTTTATGTTATTGTATGTCTTCCCCTCCCATAAGTTGTTAGCCGCCCTGAGTCCCCTCAGGGAAAAGGGCGGCCTATAAATAAACGCAACCTAAACCTAAATGACATTTGGATTATACATACAAAAATGACATTATAAGATCCATATATACTGTCCAAGTCAATTGCCCAAGCATTGTTTGAAGCAAGGCACTTAGCTCAGATCAGGTTTGTATGAAACTAATTGTACTCATTTCTACTTGTTATAGTAACCCAAAATGTTTATGGTTCATGGATTTATCAATGGTTGCTGTTTTATATTTAGTTTGGTTGGTATGAGATTTCATTATTGATAGCCATTTTAGGAAAACTTTGAAAACATTTAAAAGTAAGAAAGCATTTTCTGCAAACTTTCCTTAACACAGCTACTAAGAAGATATTATAAAAGGTGATTTATAGCTTCTCTAGTTCCTCTTCCTCCTGAAACTGGGCAGCACTTTAGAGTGCCCTACTAGTTGTATCAATAACCCCTGACCTGTAATCTACAAGATTAGAATTATAGAAATGGGGTAATTATCCTTTTACTACTAGTTGGAGTTTACATTTCATAACAAAACAGTAATCTCACTGATTAAATAATGTTGTTTTTACAACTTAGAGTTTTATGTTGTTAGAAGAACACAGCATTTGTATGTAGTATAATAAAAAGACTTATTTGCAGCTAAAATTCTTTAAATTATGTCTGGTATCTGGGAAACAGCTTATAATCATGTGACCAAGCCAGTTATCTTAAAAGAAAACTGGAGATCTGTTCCATTTTCCTCTTTTTTTCATATTCATAGGATCATTTTTTCCCCTTGCTCGAGATAGACAATAATAATAGCCAAATGGCTGACTTCCTCGCTACTTATGTACACTATTTTTTTGTTCCAAGAGACTTCTTTTGAGGAAAATTGTAGGAATTACGAGTTATTTTTATATTGCTCTATTTAAAAAAAAACAATGCAATTGTTTGCAGACAATAGTTTGTTCCCATGGATAGTTCTTTCAAAGTGACTTATTTCAGTATTCCAGACATTTTTAAAAACTAGCTTGCTCCATTGAGGACTACTTCCAGGTTTAAGCTAATACTTAAAACTGTATTTTAATTGTCTTATTAAAAGAAAGAAAGAAAAATCTTACAAGCTTAGTTGTGGGGACAGGAGAATGAAAATTCAAGGCTTACAGAACAAAAATAGAACACTACCACAAAAGTTTTATCCAGCAGAAGATACAGGTTCAGCAGGCATAACCAGAATTATATACAGAACTGAATATTCAGATAATCTGTAAATTAAGAAAGTATTGAAATGACCTAAAATTACTTCTTATAGGAATACTTCGCATAAATGCTTAACCCTAGGATAATTTCCATAGTAGAATGCTTGAACAAACAAAACACTAAGTGGTTGTGTTTATATGAAATGTCAAGGCAATTTTTCAAAGGTCAAGTACTTTGTAAAAGTAGTGGGAAAAACAAGCAAAAAAATACTCTTAAGATTGAAAAAATAAATTAAATTTAAGCTCATAGAATAAAAGATGGGCTCAACTCAGTGGCAATCTGGCTTCTAATGGCTTTTTAGATTTCTAATTTGGCCTGTGTTCCTAGTGATGTCTGTAACAAACTATGTTGGCATCAAATGGCATGGGTGTGATGTCATCATTCTTCAAATGCTTCAATTACATACATGGGTATGAGGTCTGAGGCAAATACAAATAGTTCTCAATTAGCTAGTCGGGATTGGAAGCTCTGTTGTTAACCAACATGGTTGTAAAGTGTGATGTCACATGACTACACCATCTTAATAATAGCCATTCCAGCAATTTCAGTTCTTGTAGGGCCCAATCTGGGTTAGTCACCGGAATCAAAGATTTAGTCTCCATTCTCAGGGAACTTTTCTCTCACCAGAATGAGAGATCTTGGGACATGAACATTTGCCTTCATTCATGAATTTCAGTTGTAACTATTAGGCAAATCCCAGATGGTCATTTGGTGTAGCCTCATGTGATTGCAATGGACAATCTTCTGCCAACTTTCCCACTGATTGTCAGAAGCTGACAGTGAAGGTTGCAAATGGCCAGCACATGACAGTGACAAGAGGCAACGTTCATAATTGTGAATTAGTTTCTGCTAAATGCTTAAATCAAAATCATGTAACTACAGAGATGTTGCAATGCAATTTCAAGGACTAGGCATAAGCCTCCTCATTCAGTGTTATTGTGACTTTGAAAGATTGTTGAAGAAATGCCATTAATCAAAATATAAATTATATAATTTGTCTGACATCATTAAGTACATGCTATCATGTGCCTCCAGAGTCCCCACAGCATGCATATGTGCCCATATTCTTATTCATTAGTTTATAATCCTACTTTTGCTCCATATCAAGATAATACACATAGCAGACGTCTATCAGTTCTTTTTTTTAAAAATCCATAACAATCCTGTGCAGTGAGTTGGCTGAAAGAAGGCGGCTAGTCCAAAGTTGTTCATTAGTGTTATTTGATAGCTGAGAATATTTTCAATCTTAATTCACCATTTTAATAATTAATCTATTATTATAAGCATTTTAAAAAGTTTTGTGCGGACTTTGTCCAATCTTCTAGATTTAAAACTGGCAGAATTCCCTCATTGGCTGAGAGTTCTGGGAGTTTTAATTCAATTTACCCAGATATAAGACTGGGGACAAACTGGCCTATTATGGCAACATTATTTATGAATAAGAATTCTCCAATTCAAAACGTAAAACAATATAAACATATTGCCTTATCTCCAAAATGTCATAGAAACCCTTGCTTTTGATATTCCAAGAGTGCTGGCAGAAGTTGTGGGTCAAAACAATGGTTGCTAGGGACCATTACTGAGAAGGAAATGGAGTAAAGGCCTAAAAATATCTTTGCAGCAAGAGACTTCATTTTGGACATTTAAAAGTGATGATCAAACAGAAAGAAAACAGTGTCTAATGGATGAGACACTGTATCTATTCTTAATTTGGGAAATATATTTTCGTTAATCATAAAACAACTATAGAGATTTCAAGACACCTTTCTGCCTGAAGCCATGGGTCGCAGCCTTTCATCTTTCTTCCCAGTTTTCATTGCTGCCATTTTGATGCTCTGGTAATTGTCTTTCTTAATCCTGAGGATTAATTAAATTTTCTCATTCACATCAACTGGAGGCAGATTAACTCCCTGAAGTCTGTAAAGCCTTGAATGGAAAATGTTGACTGTTAGTGACTATTCATGGGTACAACCTTTATTAGCAAAAGATAAAACACTAGTTGAATATTATTTTACAGTACAAATAGGAAACTCCCTCCACTGCTGTATGTAAAACAGTTTCTTTGGAAGAGATAATTGATTACATTTTTAGCAGCTTGTAGTAAAATTGTAGCCTTCTTCCAGAAAAGTCAGATATCACCAAATAGGTCTTCGGGGTCATCTGTGTTTTTCTCTTCCTCTGCCTTTTGCAAAGTCAGTTGCCTCTCTGTTGATTTTGATGGAGCAAAATGTAGTCTAAAGTTCAAGACATATGAAATAAATTTATTTGTTACTTTAAATAAAACTAAATGCAACACTACAACACTACACACTACAACAGTACAACTATAAAACATTATCTTGTAATATACTCTGTGGAGTCTTTATTCAGATTGGGGAGAGAAATAATATTTTTCAAAGGTGCTTCTAGCTTGCCCCCCCTCTGTTACAGCAAAAACAGGATTTAAACTATAGAATTGGAAAGTGTCACTTTTGTGCTTAGTATATTACTTAAATATATATATGTGTGTGTGTGTGTGTGTGTGTGTGTGTGTGTGTGTGTCTATGTGTGTATATATATGGAATTAAGTAATATACTAAGCACAAAAGTGACACTATCCAATATATATATAATAACAATTCAAACAACAAAGTAAATGATAATATGGATTGATTTAAAAGTTTCTTGTATGCAATTTATAATATTTTCAACTGTTTTGACAATACAGATTTGACAAATCACATTTCAAGTTTTACATTCTATGGGTTTTATATTCTGTATATCCAGTAAGTAGCTCTTGTCCTTTTAAAAAGAAATGGTATCCAGGCATTAAAATATTTGTGTATTCTTCTTAGCAGGTGGCAGCACCTAGTCATTCTTAATTGATCTCAAAACAGCTAAACAAGGTTAGATCTGATTAGACCACCAGAAAAGGGTTACGGGTAGCCATTTTCTTTTAACAACTGATGTAGTTATTTATCACACATTATATCAGAAGCCAACGTGGTTTCTGAATCCAAGCATATAATATAGCTGAAAAGATATCTCAGGCATTGTACAAAAAATATTTGAAATCGTGCAAGATTTCAATGAAGTATTTAGTTCAAGACACTAAATACTAAAGCACTACTATATAATTCCCCAGATTAAAACTAGAGGACAAGAATAGCCTAAGACATGCATTCCCCGAAGGCAGCCTGTCCTGCCTTCTGCAATATCTCCCTCAGTATATCACCACATTAATACAATTCCTCTTCTGTCTACACCATTCTCTTGTATTCCATTCATCATCACTTTGGATGGTGCATGATTCTAGTACCCAGATTCCTTACTAGTCAGTCATAATACATTTATTCCTGCGGCTTCTTTGATGTGACTACACAGCCACCAGTCTAACTATCCATAAACCAGCCATCAAATTTAACCCCCTTGAAACTCCTCCTCACAATCCCCCTACCTCAAGTCCAACTCAAGTCAAGTAAATACTGGAGAGAGTGTTCCCCTGCCTGTCTCAAAAATGGCTGAAAACTGCAACACTTCTAAGTTCAAATACTCTGAAGTGCTTTCACAACTTCACATTCCATATTGGGCTGTTAAATTTACTGCTGATTTAAAATTAATGGGAGCAAAATGAAATAATGCATGGATACACCTGGCTTCCAATATCAATATAATTTCAAATATGGAATCATGTATGACTATGAATTATGCCCAAAGCACAAAGAATGAAAACAAAAGTTGCATTGCTTTTACAAACAGTAAGCTTTTTAAAAAGGTATTAGGGCTTTTTTTAAAAAAAGTGAAATGGGCAACACAAACTGAAAATACAAATGTGACTATCTCAATAGACAAATCAAAAAATCCAATAACTACCATATGTGATATAGTTCCTATCCTAATACTTATAAGAATGAGGCTATGTGATAGAACAAAGTAAATTAAATGCTTCAAGTTTCTCCATTCTTAACTAAGGGTTAAAACAGGGCCCTCTTAAACCAGGGACTTGCTATACACTGACATCTCAGCCTGAAGCAGAAGTGATGGGCCAGTTTCAGTTACAATAATAATTTTGCCTTTATTAAGATTAATTTAAACTAATAGGGTTACATTTGCCAAGATTTTACATAAGATCTATGTATGTGTGCAATATTTGGTTTCTCCCCAATTTGACATATCCATCAATTACTGATACTTACTGGTCTTTTGTTGTTAAATTCCCAGCATGGGATTTGAAAGGATACATATTGTAGCACGGTTCAAGTGTTATGAAATATTTACCTAGAAATTTGAAGAAATATCCTGGAAACCTTTTGGCAGTTTTATTGGTTTCTCAATTTTAGTGCTTTATTAGTTAATGGTGCATTGCATAACAATAATGGAATTTGACAATGTTCTACTAAGAAATGCTCTATGTTATAAAATGAGTATTTGCAATCTATGTTGAGTTTTCAGATGCTATGGACTTTTGCTTCCCATCACCATGCACAGCAAAATCTATATGCTTATTCATGGATACATGATACAAATTCTCACCAACTGTCCAAATGATTGCAGTATTCTCCATGTTCTTGGAATTTGATCATTATTGTCAGCCAGAAGGGCCAGCTCTAAATCTAAACGCTATACTCACCAATACTAAAATTGGGGTGAGAGGAGACTGGACTAAAATATTATTTGCATATTTGGGTAGAACTCCAGGAATAAAAAAGCCAAGTCAATTTTGCAAAGCAATCTGCTCCAACTGAAATTTTCAATCATTTTCATTCAGTTATCATACCTATTTTCATATATATTAATTACAAAGGTAATTAGAACCACAGTTGACTGCTGTTACATCGTTTGCTCCTAAATTTAGTTGCTGTTTTGTACAAAAACTCAGAAAGACAAGTCTGCGATAAATTATCTCCATCACATTCCACTCAAGCTGGTCTCTGTGATGGTGGTGAGATATTGATGTTCATCCAATATGAATTTCTGTGTAACCATGTTTTGGACTTTACTCATCTTAGGTTCAATAGTGACTCTAAGACACTCAGATTATTTAAACTAAGACTGTTTGGAAACAACAAGTGAGGACTCTGAGTCTATTTGGAAACTTGGGGAAAGTGATATATACATTTTGTAATCAATGAAAAAGAACACATCCTGTTACATTCTCAATTATCTTCTCTTCTAATATTAGTCATTTCTAAAAAATAATAAAAATAAAGAGACATATAATTATATACAATGACTAATTTCTTCTTCTCTCTTGTTGCCATTTGCTTTCAATGTGGCTCCCAGAGAGGAAATATTTCAAAGCAGTATGCATATTCTTGTTATGTACTGATTCCAGAAAGGCAAGGCAAACTAATGAAATTTCACACCATATAGTTTGGCTGGGGTGGGGGGTGGGGGGGAATGGAGAGTTCAATATCAAATATTTCTGGAAAGAATCATCCCTGGCCTTAGGAATAGTTCATATTTTGGAAAGGGGGTTGGCAGTGAAGTGGGAAATATATCTATCTCTATATCTATCTATCTATCTATCTATCTATCTATCTATCTATCTATCTATCTATCTATCTATCTATCTATCTATCTATCTATCTATCTATCAGTTGCGGCCCTACTTAGATCGGGGGGCTCTCACAACAGTCACTCGAGCCCTTGTGATCTCTAGACTGGAATACTGCAATGGGCTCTACATGGGGTTGCCCCTGAAGTGCATCCGGCGACTACAGCTAGTCCAAAATGCAGCCGCGCGAGTGATAGTGGGCGCACCGCGGTTCGCCCACGTTACATCTGTCCTCCGCGAGCTGCACTGGCTACCTGTTGGTCTCCGGGTGCGCTTCAGGATACTGATGACCATCTTTAAAGCACTCCATGGTAGTGGATCTGGGTACTTGAGAGACCGCCTTCTGCCGATTACCTCCCTAAATCGACCAATTAGATCGCACAGACTGGGCCTCCTCCGAATTCCATCTGCCAGTCAATGCCGACTGGCGACCACACGGAGGAGAGCCTTTTCTGTTGCTGCCCCGACCCTATGGAACGAGCTCCCCATGGAGATCCGCACCCTCACCACTATCCAGACCTTCCGCGCAGCCCTCAAGATCTGGCTCTCCCAGCAGGCCTGGGGATAGGCTCCTAATTACCCGCCCGAGTGTTTGATTGCTGAATGAAAGTTGGGTTTTATTATTTTTCTGTTGTTCACATATTGTTTTGTTTTGACCTTGCACCTCCCCTCCCCTGTGGTTGTAAGCCGCCCTGAGTCCCCTCAGGGAAAAGGGCGGCATATAAATCCCAATAAATACCTAAATACCTAAATACCTACCTATCTATCTATCTATCTATCTATCTATCTATCTATCTATCTATCTATCTATCTATCTATCTATCTATCTATCTATCTTATATCTAGTATCTATCAATACTGTAACGTAAAATGGATTAACTGAAATTTCACCTAAAAATACCCAACCAACTGTAGGAAGTTATCACCCAGCCCTTTCCCAGAAAAATGAAATACCCTAGGAAATATTGAAAAGGCAGAATATTTCTCTAGATGTGAAAAGAAAGAAACATGTTTCAAAAAGACAAAGTCACTCTCCCTGCAGCTTCGTGCCCCCACCCACTTTGTCCATGAGCCATTAAAGCCTGAGCTAGTCCCTTTAATAATAAAGAGTTCTCCCCTTCAGCTCCAGGGGGATAGGACTGAAGCATGATAATATTAGTCCTTTACTCAACTGACCACATGGCATCTGAGAATTCAACTAAACCTGGACTCAGCCTAGAGAGTTGCCCCTGCATGACCCCATGTGGGTCTGACAACCAATTAGAATATGTTTCTTGCACAGGAGCAGGAGGCAGATAGGTGGGGCCGAACAGATTATAAAAAGCCCTGCAAGCCAAGGTGGCGCAGTGGTTAAATGCAGCACTGCAGGCTACTGCTAGATCAGCAGGTCAGCGGTTCAAATCTCACCGGCTCAGGGTTGACTCAGCCTTCCATCCTTCCGAGGTGGGTAAAATGAGGACCCAGATTGTTGGGGGCAATATGCTGACTCTCTGTAAACCGCTTAGAGAGGCCTGAAAGGCCTATGAAGCGGTATATAAGTCTACTGCTATTGCTCCCTCGGCCCTCCTTCTTCTTCACCCAACACCTGGAAGCATGTGATCACCTTTTTCCCCAGGACCTCAAGCCATGCGGTCCTGTCCACCATTAAAACCATCTTTCTAAGGAGCCTCCATGTTTCCAGTGTCTTTTTCCCCACTTGGAACTGAACCCAGAAGGACATTTCTTCCAACACAACCAACCAAAACCTGATGTTTGGCTCTGACCAAAAAGATGGATGTGAGGCTTGGTTATCTGCTTCATGTGTCCAGGACAGACTAGCCGTTTTTTTAAAAGATACCTGGTGATGCTGAAAACCAAGAGCCAGAGGAGAAGTGTTGCTCATTCATACTCTTTCTAAAGATTAGAGTAACTAAAGACTCACAGGTATCAGTATCTAGCAGAAATATTTGGTTAAAAAAAAAGCACTTGCTTCACTCACATCACTATTATACAAAAGGTGTCTGGAATTTCTAGATAAACACTTTCTCTAGGTGCCAATTTAGCAAAGCATGTGGAAATTTTGACTTACATTTTAAGTTTTTTTATAGTCTGTGATTAAAATATTGGGATTAAATGTAGAAACCCTCATACTTTTATGATATGTTTAGATATGACTATTCAATAAACTAAACACTACCAAATCAAACTTTTACTAATATGGCATCTGCTTTTTATGTTTGCTGTACATAGGTGGTTAACCACACAAGTATATTATTTTTAATTACTCAGTGCCAATTAATTCAGCATTTCCTTTATTTAGCAACTGTTAATTTTATTGGGAAAATCCCTGTTTCATTTTAATTATCTTTTTTCTGCTGTTGCTTATCTACCAGGGCAATAGGGATTATTGACAAATAGACTTTTCTTTCTCTCATGTATGTATTGCAAAGCTCCTTTTGTGTGAAGAGGATGCTCTGGAGTAGGGTAAGTAAAGATACAAGAGAGAAAAGAGGAAGTTTAAACATGCAGGCAATTACACTAAACTTAATCCATTATTATTTATGGTGTGTTGCACAGTCAGCCAGATGTTCAAGCTAGATTTGGCATTTTTGTCCATCTTATGAGTTATTATTTATTATCATCAAACTTTTGATTCATTGTTAACTCCTGGTGACTGCAGTTTTCTTGGCAAGATTTTTGGAAGTGGTTTGCCAAAAAGTGATTGTCTCCTTCTTAGGGTGAAAAGTGACTGGGTGAAGGTCATTGAAATGCTTTGTGTCTAAGGCAGGACTAGAACTCATGGTCACCCAGTTTCTAGTCTAGCGCCTTAACGACTACACAAAACTGGCTCTCTAAATTTAAACTTATCATTTAAAACTATACACAAAATATACAAGGTCAGAATTAGAGACTTTAGTTAAACTGAATAGCCTTTGTAACTTTGCACAATAGAAAAAAGTGCTATGCATTAATATAATTCTAAATGTAATAAAAAATGAGGTTATAAGATGTATATTTTCATGTTAGTTTTTTAAGGTAATAATAAAAAATTGAGAATCAATTTAGTGTAGTGGTTAAGACACTAGGCATTTTAACTGATAGTTTAAATTTAAACACTAAACTTCAGCAACACTAAAACTGTTGTTGCTCTATTATTTCTCAGCTGACACTATTTGTTCTGTAGGATCAGATAAAAAAAACTGACCCAGGAAAGGAATGCATTGTTGCCTTTTCATGCTTCCTTCCGATCAGTTAAATGTCTCTTGCAGCCTGCTGTTTAGTTTGGATGAAATAATGGGTCTTGCTGAGAAATAAAAGAATGTTAGAATTGGAAGATCATAACCTGAAATTTGGTTGGCAGGCTTTTTATGGTACGAAAAAATTAATGTGGATTTTAAAAAGTCATTATGTATGTGGTATATTGAAAATATGAAAAAATACAAGCTCAGATTGTTATTGACTTCAGCAAATGAAACATTTTAAAGAAGAGAAACATCAGAGATAAAGAATTAAAGATTTAATTAATACAGAAGATGGAGAAATTAAGATGAAGTCAAGAGAACAATTGACTACAAAAGAACATAGTTTTCAATGGTTTTTTATACAAACAGATAAAAAGTAAGGTATAATTGGATAAAAAGTTAATTGGAATTGAAAAACACAAAACAGAATTTGAAATTGAATTATGTAAAAATGAATATGTAATAGAAAAAACATTTATTTTTGTTAAGATTTGTACAAGTGAAACATTTCATGTGAAAATGGGCTACTAATTTTGGGGTATAACATAGAGATGGATACTTGGGAGAGAATGTGGGTAACATATTAAATTTACAGTGTCATAATTTAAGAGAGAAAAATTATAAAATGATTTATTATTGATACATGACACTAGAGAAATTATTAAAACAGTACTAAGATATTTCAAACCAGTGTTGGAAATGGGAAAAGCATGAAGGGACATTTTAACATGCATGATAGATTTGTAAGAAAGCTAAGAAATGTTGGATATAAATTTACGCAATGATGCAAAGAATAATAAAATTCCTGCATTTTGATTACTCACTTTTTCTTTTTTTCCTCTTTCAATTTATCTTTTACTCTATGAAAATATTTTTAATAAATAAATAAATGCATGAAAGAATGATTGAATGAAAGAATGGACCTCCCCAGTGGTTGCTGAGGCCAATTCATAAAACGTGTACAAACTTGTACAAGACTTCCCTATTAGTGTTTGAAAAAATGAAAGAATACTAGATGGATTCTTGATTTCATCATGCATAAACACATTTTATATCTAGAACAGGGCTGTCAAACTTGCGGCCCGCAGGTTGGCTATGTCGTGCTCCCGACCGATTTGGCAAAGGTGGAAAAAGTCCCGATGCCTCTCGTGATGATGCAGTGATGCCGTGAGTTTGACACTCCTGATCTAGAACCTCCCTAGCATAGTGCTTACTTTATTGGAAAGTTTAGCTCGACAGCAAGTGCTTCTATGATACCAGTTCTTAATCATTTAAGAATAAGAAATACAAAAAAGCAGTTTGTGCTTAGTCCTTAAATTGCTATTTTCCTTTCCTCTGAAATGTGAAAAGGAAAAACCTGCTCTGGTTGCATCTCTCCCCTTCTAAAATGTTCACTGTTTTCCATTAGCTTCAGAAATAGTTGTTCAAGGTAAATGTTTAATGAGGACTAACATCTGCCAATAATTTATACACAAAGATTAACAAAGCTCCTTAAAATGTCAGGTGGGTTGTTTTTTTCCCATCTGTGGGAAAGAGTAATTCTCTTTGGAAAGAGTGGCTAAATTCTGTAGTGGGTTAGTCTTGCAGACAAGAATGCTACCATCAATTCTTAATAAACTTGCAGGGAGTAAATTATTTAACTTGGAAGGTAATTTCCTGTCTGCAAGCAGAGGCAGATCTCACAGAAGAATGCTTTGTGAAATGCAGGTAGATTAATAATTTGCCCTTGCCTTACTTTATCATCTTGAAACAACTCAATCATGTTCTTCTCTGACTTCTCGAGACTTTCTTGGTATAGAATTACACCTTGGAAAAATAATGATATTCCAGATTTGTTGATACTTGAATGTTTTACTGAAGTTCCTGCAACTCAACTCAATTCAACTCAACACAACTTGTGTGAACATAGTGCAACTACAGACATACAGAAAACAGACAACACTACCAATGGAAGAGAATATTTGTAGGTTGAACTGTGGGGTTCTTTGTGCTCTCTGAGCTTCATTGTTTTCTTGCACGTGTTTCATTACTAAACTAGGTAACATCATCAGTGCATAACATTTGAAGGGGAAAAAGCCCCCCTACACACTGCAAATACAAACAACCAAACATGCTGCAGGCATGAAAGGACATAATCTGTCTCAATTCTTATATCCCACTTCGGCATCAAATATCACAATGTGCTTTTATACTTTCAGTTTCTGCTATATATGAGCTGCCCTGACAATTATGCCTATCAATAAATCTATTGCCATTGGGTAGTGTATATTAACAACTTATTTTCTCTCTCACTCCAAAATGCACAAAGTGGTTTTGTTTGAACACTGTCAACGCAGGCTTGTCTATATTCTGGATACTGCAAAATAGTAAAAAATGCTGGGCAGGGGATGGGGGTCGGGAGAGAGAGAAGATACTTCTCAACCTACAACCACATTTGGGAACATAATTTCTGCTGCGAAGCAAGATGGGTGTTAAGTGAGACATACCCAATTTTACAACCATTTTTTTTGGTCATGGTTATATGAATCATATAATCATGTGAGGTTATTAAATGAATCTTGCTTGACTTTTTTTGTTTAAAGCTGGCTTGGAAAGTCAAGAATGATGAACACATGACCCTGCTGCCATTATAAAAACATGTCAGTTGCCAAGGGCCCAAATTTTGATCATATGACTTTGAGGATGTTGTGACAGTTGTAAGTGTGAAACTAATTGTACATCACATTTTTTCAGTGTCATTGTAAACTGTCATTAAACAAATGAGTTTTAGGTCGAGGACTATCTGTGCCACCAAATTTATGGTTGGTACAGTATGAATAAACTTGATATAGAACTAAGTTATGACTGCAGTACAGAGTATATTAATGACGAAGGCTTTTCCCGTTTTCCTTTCTTTTTTCAAGTTTAATTGATTCATGTAATTATTGTTTTTTGAAATGAATTCCTCTACTGCCCTACCAGCTAGGAAAAAAAGGAAGAATGGGTGGATAATATTTGGCAAGCATAAACGTTTCACTTAAAGCTGAAGATGTGTGGTTTTCTCTTCTGAAAAATAAATAACAATAATATGCTTATAATTTGCTAACACAGGGAACGCTCTCATCTGCAATCGTTAAGTAGAAGCACATTGTTGTTTATACTATAAAACCTGGTTTCATTATGCATGCTGAATAATCCCAGGAAGGAGAAAACCTTCATTTTATACTTTGGAATAACCATTTATGTGGATCTAGGGAGGACTTAATTGGTAGGAAATTGCTGAAATAAACAGAACGTATTTGTTCAGGATTTTAAAATAGCTGTACTATATTTTTGTGTTAAGAAATCAGTTGGATAAATTTTGGAGACATTTTCATTTTTTTACATAGAGATTCTTTTACTTGCAAGGTTCTGTTAATGTAGTTTTACAATAAAGCAGAGTTTAGTTCATCTGGTGGTGCCTTATGTCTGGTTTATCTAGGAAGGCTGATATCAATTTAAAAATCTGAATGTTCAAACCTTTCACCTTCTCCTAAACAGCATGAGAAACTAGGGAAGGTCCCTTCTGAGTGGCTTTCTTCACCCATTAGGTTATGTCCTCTCTTATCTCATCATTCCCATTTCTTTGCATCATCTCTCAAGGTCTTTCTCATATACCATGACATACACAAGTATTTATCTCACACAGTCTTTATAATCTGTCATTAAATCCATAGAAACGAGGCATATTTTAATTTAATGGAACAGAGTGCTATATAAGAACAATTCTGCAGATTTGTGTATGGTTTATTTCGTGCAACACATTAAAATATTAACACGTAACATCATCCTAAAAGATTGAATCCAACTTTATAATTATTAATTTATCAATATATCACTTCCCGGTGATAAAGTTGGAGTCAATCCTTTAGGTTGATATTATGTGTTGATATTTTAAAATGTTGCACATTGTAAGATGATATACACTCATTTACAGATTTATTTATTTATATACTGTCTTTATTATTTTTACAAATAACTGAAGGCAGCAAATATCCAATACAGCTTCCCCCTCCTCTTTTCCAACAACAACCCTGTGATGTAGGTTGGGATGAGAGAGAATGATTAGCCTAACAACCCCCAGCTGGCTTTCATAGTTAAGGAGGGACTAGGTAGACAAACCCTTATAATAAGGTTTTTTGCTCACCTTGATTTGTGCTATAAGGCACCTACAATGTAGTTGAACCAAATTCCTGATTGGGGATTGCTAGGCTTTTGTTAAGAACCATCCTGGAAAAGTTACTTCCATAGTATTTCCGAGAAAATAATGTCAGTGTGTTCACTTCTATTCAAAGGGGAATTTCCCACTGTAATAAAATGAAACCTGGAAAGATCTAGATACATCACTCAATTTCTTTTGTTGCTATTTCTAATAAAATGTTATTTTATTAAAATTAACATTATATCATATCTTTAATGGGTATGTTAATTTTGATTGAGCACAACTGTAGCTTTTTTGAAGTTATAAATTTTTAAATTTTTATTATTTGGAAAAGAAATTATTTGCAAGCTCATTAGATAAAGCATTTTAATTTTATAGGTATATTCATATTTTACTATTCAATCAATCAATCAATTTATCACATTAAAGAAAAAACAGAAATTATCACAGATGTAAATAATTATATTTTGAAAATGGTTACGCATGTACTGGAACTTGTTTTTCACTTCTGTCCAATGGAGCAAAGGAGAGATGTGTACAAACTATAATGAGTTAGTCCATTATTTGAAGCACAGGCGAACTTTCATAAAACTACCATCAATAGTATTGGTTGATGAAATTGGCCCTTCTCCTCTAAATAGATAGTGGTAGCCAAAAGAGTGACAAACAGAGTAATGTTTTGGGTAGACAAGAGAATTAATGAACTCAATTGAGAAGAGGTTGCCAGCAGACAGCAAAGGCTAAATGTAGTCTTCTCTAGATAGGCGGCTAGAGACAGCTGTATCCTTAAATCTTTAATGCCAACATTAGTTAGGATTTATAGCTACTCTTATGACAAAAGGATATGCATGTTCCACATTTACAGTACTTTCATTTCATAGGTATAAAAAAAAGCATTTTTATTTATTTATTTACTAATGTATACTGTATGCTACTGAACCTGTTCACATTCTCAGTAAGTTATAAAATACTACCATGCAATAGTTAGTAAGATCCAAAGAATAAACTGAAATGCCACAGGAAGAGGAGTAATGCAATCAAAAGTAATGTGAACAAGCAGCTAAAACAGTGTTTCTCAACCTTGGCAACTTGAAGATGTCCGGACTTCAACTCCCAGAATTCCCCAGCCAGCATTCGCATTCGCTGGCTGGGGAATTCTGGGAGTTGAAGTCCGGACATCTTCAAGTTGCCAAGGTTGAGAAACACTGAGCTAAAACAACAACAAAAGGAATGAAAAAGTGTTCAGCAGCAATAAAACAGCCCAACACCCAGTTTTACTAAAACAGAAACGATCAACAAAACTCTTTACCAATGTAATTAAATGACAAATATGAATCCTTTCAGTTAATTTGATGCAAACTGAGCAAATCAATACAACAGTCAGCGAGAAACAGAATTGAACTGTATATTGTCGTGATAACATATGTAATCCTTTTAAAAAATTAAATAAAAAAGAAGAAAAGAAGCCAATGAATATAAATACTACAATGTTTCACCGCATTGTATTACTTATTTGATTGGTGTGAAACAGTACATTAGTAGAGTTATTTAAAAATAAAAAAACTGAGCAAAGAAATAGGTAGTTCAGGTGGAAAAACCCAAATTCCATTGAAAACCGGAAGTATTTTGTGTTATAACTGCAAGACCACTGAGAAAGGAGTTTAACAAAAATCATAGTAGAGTGAAAAGCAAGACAGAAATATTTATTTTAAAGATGGTTGTTGTGCCTAATTTATAAGCATTTAATTTTTAACTTTGTGTTTGTATAGATACCATATATAGTGGAGATGATAAGACAGACAGACAGACAGACATATATATAGAGATATAAAGATAGAGATATAAAGATATAAAGTTTTATATGACAATCTGTCCTTAATCTAGTCTTTCAAGTCTTTCAAGAAGGAGATCTAAATTTGTCTTCCTTCTTCTAATAGTGCATTGCCACTTTAAGTCATCAAGTGGTTGGTCATTCTTTGATTTGGTTTTCCTTTTTTCTACGTTTCCCAGCATTAGAGCCTATGGCATATAGCTGGCTCTATGCATAATATGTCCATGGTAGAAGCGTGAGTCCTTAGTGCAGGGACGTGCAGTCAGGGGAGGCAGGGCCTCACCACTGTCATCCTGAAAAGAAAAGAAAAATTAAAAGGAAAAAGGCTAAGGTAGTTGCTGCCAGATTCACAGTGGATGACTCTGCTTAGTGCTTAACTGCAGGGGGAGGCGAGAGAACCATGTGCCTCCTTTAGACGAGCAGAGTTAAGCAAGGGTTAAAAGGCGAAAAATTCCTTATGCAAAGGAGGCACGTGGTTTTCTCGCCTCCTCCTGCAGAGGGCACTTTTTTAGAGGCTTTTTTTAAACAGTTAAGCAGAGTCATCCACATGGTGACTCTAGCAGCAACTATCCCAGCCTGGCTAGAGCAGCTCTTGCCTTTTTCTTTTTACATTTTCACATTTTCATCGTTGCAGACAAGAGGAAAGTTGAAATCCTCTGTGACACAGCTGGAAAAGGTACGTGCATCGGACAGAGGGAGGGGGGAGGAATTCAAAATTATTGTAATTTGTAAGTATTTTTTTATTGTAAGTAATTTTTTTTGTGGGTGTGTGTGCGTGCGTGTGTTTGTTTCTTCACTTCACTCAAACAACTCTCTCTCAATTTGAGAGTTTGTTTGAGAAGAGAGGAAAGGGGGAGAGGCAGGGAGGGTAGCCTTGTTTGAGAAGAGAGGGGCAGCTGCCAGCAGAGGTGGGTCTTTTACACACCTCTGCTGGCGGGCTGGCACTTTCTTTCTTTTGTCTGCTGTGCCCCCCTTCCCTTTCTCCTTTCCCCCCCACCGGGAGCCCTGTCCTGCTCCCCTCTCCCTTTCCTCCTCCTCCTCTGCCCTTTCTTCGCCGGCTGCCACCTCGCCCCCACCTCCTCCGTCCCCACTGCTGTGTCCAACAGAGGCGTCTTGCATCTATGGCGGACATAAACACAAGCCGCTTCTGTCACAGACAGCTGTGGGGACGCTGCTACTTGCCGCTGCTGCGCTCTTGCCTCACCAACGGTAAACCTCATCGCACGTCACTGCCTCAGTGTGAATATTTTGCAAGCAGTTGACAAAATATCTTGATCTGGTTTGCCTTAAACTGGCTTAGGGTTAAGTTGGTATCAGTGCAGCACAAGATAAGACATGATTTTAGGGTGGATATTGTATGCGCAAAAGAGTACAATCATCCTAACAGGCTTGATTTTGCTTTATTTTCAAAGGAATGGCACTTTCAAAGGAAGAGCTAAGATGGGGAGAAATGTTCTTACTGTAATCGATTCCGTTTTACCTCTCTTTAGTTTACATAAACCCAAATAAAAAAAATATGTATGCAAACTAGGTTGCCATACTGTTCATCTGAATTATCCAATTTTTCCAGTTTCCACTACCACTACTACCATCAAGTTGTTCAAAAAAAGATTTGCTTTTGGTGAAATACACTCTGGTCTAAAACTGAAGACAAAAATTCATCAAAGCCAATAAAAAGCACATTAAGAGAGAGTTTCAATATGCCTTTAAACACAGAAGTGGCAGCAGGTGTCTCTAATAACATATGATGTAAAGATCAATTTGAATATCAAAGACTACATTGAAATACTTTCAAAATTGCTACCATTTGGTTGACATGAGGTGACACAGCATAGAAATGTAATGAGCCCCATTATCCTTGCTTTCCTTCCTTCTCTGCAAGTTAAAACATTCACAAATTATCTTAAATGAGCAGGCTACTATGAGGCAGGAGTGAAAAATGTCCCATTAATAAAACTCTATAGAACACTTACTTCATTGTTTGCACATTGAAAACAATCTTTTTAAAAATGACATCACCACACTTCAGTAAATAACTGCACTTATAAACCTTTTTAGCTTAGATATAAGGCAAGAAAGCATAAGGCAGGCAAATGTGTAAAATTGTCAGTTACTTAGAAGGAACAAGACTTTAAAGCCCAAGCTTTAATATAAATAAATTAAATCTTACAGGTGGCATGCGGAGCCATTTGTTAGGGCATGTGAGGCGCTGCCCTGTCAGCTGGCCAGCAGAGCCATTTGTTAGGGCACACAAGGTGTTGCCCTGTCAGCATGTGCGCTCTGGCCAGCTGACTTCAGCCTTCTTTTGAGGCCGTTCCTCGCCCTCCGGAGGTTTCCTTGAAGCCTCTGGAGCACGAAAAACCAGCCCTACGGGCAAACTGGACATTCAGGAATGGACTTCTGGTTTGCTCATGGGACTGTTTTTCGCCCTCTGGAGCCTTCAGGGAAGTCTGCTGAAGGCTCCGGGTGTCAAAAATCAGCCCTAGGAACAAACCGGAAGTCACCATTCCTGAACTTCCAGGTTCCCCATAGGTCCGTTTTTTGCTCTCCAGAGCCTTCCGGGAAGCTCCTGAGGCCTCCAGAGGTCATACGAGGTAGGTGGGTGGGTGAGGCTGTTTTCGCTGTCCCCAGACTCCTAGAAAGCCTCTGAGGAGAGCGAATAAACCACATCAAAAGCGGGTGTGTGTGTTTGTTGCTGGTCACGCACGCATGCTTGTGTGGAGGGGTGTCACGCCATAGCATTATGTGTATAGCATATTCGCGCATGACAACCCTGCGGTCCCGCTTTTGGCATGGGAGCCAAAAAAGGTTCACCATCACTGTTCTATAATATTCCACAAAAAAATGTAGAAAATGCCTTGCAGCCATGGCAGCAGCAGCAAGAGCAACAATTGTTCCCAAGTGACCTCACTAACAAGTCCAAACTCCCTTTTAGTGATGATTGCATCAGTTGTCTTTCCTTTTTTTCTTAGACCATCCTCTTTTCCCAATAATTGTGGCGATGCAAGAAGTTACTACTTCCCACCTTTCCCTTAGCTCATCAAATTTATACTGTATTCACCACATGCTTCAACCTTTTCTCCAGTTGAAATGTTCACTTTAATCTTTATATCTAAAAATGTCTTTCCATGCTTTCAAAGAGAAGAAAAATTAAATAAAAATAAAAGACATAAAGGCAAGTCTCTCTGCCTTAAAGAGCAAGAGTTAAAAACAGAACACAAGAAAAGGAAAAGAAGATCCTTTTATACTTACAAAATATGTTCTGCAAGCATGCACCAATTTCTTTCCCATTTCTTTCCTGTACTATTTTTATTGATTTTGTTTTCTACTCCATGCTATTTTTTAAGCAGATAAGCAAAGAAGCATATTTATTACCTTGCATATTCCAAGTTTAAAAGCTTTCAACATTAGGCTTGGAGAGAGGGTCTGCATGAGACTCTAGAGACCTGTTTGCAGTCAGGAGAAATAACTGCGCCAACTGACAGACTTCAGGCCTTACTGGCAATTCATGTCAGTTCACATTTTAAAACATGAAAAATAGGCTGGTTTACTTGCTAAGTACTTGGCTGCTATGCTACTTTTGAAAAAAGAAAAGAGATAAGGAAGAACCACAGAGATCTGATGACTTTCAAAGAGGACTTTATAAAGGTCTGAGAACCAAATATTTATAAATGAGGTTGTCAACTGTCTCAGGCTGCAGGCTAATATATTCAGCCATTACTAAAAGGATTATTCATTTCCACAGGATAATGGTGACTAGCCAAGAAATGGGCCAACAATCGAACAGCAATCAAATAGTATAATTGCATCATAGAGAACTGCAGGAGACATTAAGGAGGACTGACTTGCGAAGATTTTGTTTTAGGCAATGGAAAACGGAAGGAAGCTCCAAATATCTGACCTGATAAATGTGGTATGCATGGTTTGGATTTTATTTTTGCAGCCCAGTTACCGTGTTTTTCAGAATATAAGATGCGCCCTTTCCCCACAAAAGAGGGTGAAAATCTGGGTGCGTCTTATACACGGAAATACAACATTATTTGCCGACTAAAACCCCGCCCCCCCTTTGCAGAAATGGATGTGCAAAGGGTTTGGGCGCCTTGCAAAGTGCTCCTGGGGGCTGGGGAGGGCAATAACGAACAAAACACAGGCCATTCCCCCTCCAGACCCCACTCTCCTAAACCCTTTACATGCCTTTTGGGGGCACAAAATGGGCTGGTTTTTGCTCATTTTTGCCCCCCCCCCAGGTGCCAGGAGCACTCTACAAGCCTCCCAAAACTCTGAATGTCCCCCCACTTTTTTTTGCAAAAAATGAGGCATGCAGAGGGGAGGCATGCAAAGTGCAAAAACTTTTTTTTAATTTACCTCTTCAAAATCATGGTGTGTCTTATACTCCGGTGTGTCTAATAGTCCCAAAAATATGGTAATTTTTTTAATTTTATATACAATTTTAAGATTTGTAGTGGGCAGAGCAATGCTGGCAAATGAGGGAATAAATTGACAATAAAAATTCACAAATCCCAAAAAACTTTGCAATTGTTTGCGAGTGTGAGGGGGTGCCCACTCAGAGACAGCCTGGACTTTTGCTGGGTCCATCTCGATGCCATTGTGGGAGATGTGGTAGCCCAAGTAATCAATTTTTTCCTGATGAAATTCACATTTAGACAATTTGGCATAAAGTTCTGTGGCCCGGAGTTTCTTGAGTACTGATCGTACTAATGTCACATGTTGTTCACGTGTTTCCGTGTAAATAAGGATGTCGTCAAGGTAGACCATTACACCCTTGTACAGGTGTTCATGTAAAACTTCATTTATTAATTGCATGAAAACAGCTGGTGCCCCTGTAGGCCAAATGGGAGTACGCTGAATTGAAAACACCCAATTGGGCAATTGAAAGCAGTTTTACATTTATCTCCCTCTTTGATTCTGACTGTGTAGTAGGTCTCTCTTAGGTCCAATTTCATAAAGATCTTTCCTTTACCCAATTGGGCCAACCTATCCTTCATCAGAGGGAGGGGGTAAACATTTTCCATGCATACAGTATTAAGATTCTTGTAATTAACACAGAGATGAAAGGAGCCATCTTTCCTTTCTCTGAACAACACTGGGGCAGCCACATGTGGCCTCAGCAGGTTCAATAAACCCCCTTTTTAAATTTTTGTCAATAAACTTCCGTAATTCTTCCACTTCGTGTGGGGTCATTGAATAAATCTGGGGTTTTGGAGGTTTTACCCCTGGGAGGATATCAATGCTGCAATCTGTTGCACGGTGAGGGGGTAATTTATCAGAGGATTTTTCATTGAAAACGTCCCTTAGGTCCCAATATTCTTTTGGGATTTTCTCCTACCTCTCAATATTTTCCTGCATCGCGGCCGCTAGGTTAGGTTCAGCGTTGGTAATGTTGGAAACCCTCCCTTCTCCCTCAGGGGGTTTAGCAGATCGGATGAGCAGCCATCCTTTCTTCCAGTTGATGTGTGGGTTCCATTTACGTAACCAGGGTAAAGCCAGTATGAGAGGCCGGTCCATTCCCACAATGGAACTTAATGTTTCCTGGTGATCTCCCATCCACATGTCTATTGGTTCAGTCACAAAATGGGCAGCCCCCCCCCCCCCCCAGCTATAGACCCATCTAGCTGGCAAAAAGCAATGGGGACTTTCAAAGTTCTGAGTTTCAAGCCCAATTTTTCCACCACCTCCGGGCTAACGATGCAACGTGTGCATCCTGAATCTAAAAGGGCCAGCATTTTTGCTTGGGCTCCAGTAGAAGGCACTTTAAGTTCTACTGGGATGGTCATGGGGCCCAATCGGGAACTTACCAGATGGTCGTTGTCAGATTCGGTTTCACTTTCCTCCGATAAGGAGGATGGTTCTTCTTCTCTTGGAGTGGGAGGGAATTGCGCAGCAGGTTCCATCCCTTTCATGGTGGTGTCCCTTCTCTTCCCAGATTGTTTATTTGGTTTTCTCTCCCCCCGGCAGGGGACTTTGGGCCAATCTTGGAGCGGCAATTTGTTGCCCGGTGCCCCTCCTTTCCACAAGCAGGTGATTGATAGGGGCTTGTTTATAGATGAACTTTTTCCTCCTTTTGGAGCTCCTTGGGGGGGGGGTTTGGGAGGGGTAGCTTTCTCTTTCTCACTATCTTCACAGTACTTGTCTCTGGCTAGATTGATTTCCATGTCTGCTGCCAATTCGTACCAGCATTGCAAGTTACGCCCACCCACCCCCGTTTACAGAGTTGTGGTATATATCTTTGTTTAAGCCATCCATAAAGCTGTCCATTAAAGCCTCTTCCAACCATTCCCCACATATAAACGGACAATTTACGAAACTCTTGTATATTATCAGCCACTGAGCTCTTTCCCTGGGTAAGGGTTTTCATTCTGGTTCTGTCCTTCTGCTCTGTGAGCGGATCATCAAAGCGTTTCCTCAGGGTGGCCATAAACCTATTATAGTCTCCCAGTAGGGGGGAGACATCATTATGCAGGGCAACCATCCATGCTGCTGCCTTGTTCTCCAGTGCCATGGTAACCACTCTTACCTTGGCTTCTTCTGTGGGGAGGTCCTCTCCAAACTGTTGCATGAAATTCCAGACTTGGACCAGGAAAAATCCTAGCTCCTTTGATTCCCCACCAAATTTCATACCAGGAGGAGGAACTTTTACCATCCAGCATCTGTGGGGGGAGCCTCCCCCTCTTGGAAGGGCTCTCGCGGCTGCTGCTGCTGGCGCCAGGGCTTCTCCATCCTGATGAGCTCCACTGTCTGCCCCCAGGAGCCCCCTTGGGCGGAACAAGGCGTCTGCAGTTTTCTCCTCTAGTTCTGGAAGATCAGCTTCTCTTTCGGGACCGCTCTCACGTAAGTGTCGCCTCTCCCAAGCCTCTTGAAAGAGTTTCATAGCCTGGGACATCATAAGGTTCTCCTCATCGGTGTCCTGCCAAGCAGCTGCCGGCCACCGATATCGCCTTGTGGTAACTCCAGCCGGAATTTCCTCAGGGTCATACTTCTGTCCCACTCCCAACGACCACCTGGGGTGGATGGATTGTTCCTCCAAATTCAGATCTGCCATCCGCTCCGTCTCCAAGGAACACAAGGATGCAGCTGCCCCCATGTTGTCTTCCTGGTTGCTGCCTGGGTAGGACATTGTTTTGAAGGTTTTGGTTTTATTTACACTCCCCTTGGAAGGTGTTAGCTCCGGGATGAGTGCAAAAGTGAGATCTTGCTTAATGTCAAGCCAGCCTCCCTCAGCAACCAAGAAACCACTTAACTCCATTTTGCAGAATTAAGAGTACTTTTACTGGTTATGAAACGATAGCAGCTAAGCAAAGCAAGATCTGACGCAAAAGCGCGCAAAATCATAGATATCAATATGTGACCCAACCCCCTCCCCCTGGTAACCCCATCCCTAGTCCAATCTGCAAATCCCTTAGGTGTCATGCGAGTTCCATATTCAAAAAACATCATCAGGTTGGTATGCAGGACAGTTGGCCTTGGCGGCTCCCATCACTATCTCCAGCATGCGCAGTAGATGGTGAGAACAAAACTCCCTTTACACAATCTTTCCTGTAATTAAAACTTTCCTTCCCAAATACCAGGCCTCCCCCTCCCCGTTTCAATGGCAGCTGAAAGCAAGTAGCGAAACAGAGGCTGACAGGAACTTTCTTGTTTCAGGTCTTCTACGATAATGATATATAAAGGGGATTTTGAGTGAATGCAGTTCACTTATTTTATAAATAAAGTCATCCAACCTGTAATTTACCAAGACAGTATGAAAAGTAATCATCTCCCACACAGTATAATCAGAGAAATAAAAAGGTCCAATTTAATTATGCAATGAGTTAATTTGGCCCAACCTTGCTCTATATAAATCTCACAAACTTTGGCTCTCCTTTACATACCTACCTGAATATTAAAATTTGGGGGAATGTTCTTTTGAATGTATCACATTTGCCAAGAATTCACTATAGTACTTGATAAATATATTATTCCCTCTTTGTGTGTACACACCTTAACAAGTACCAGGTGTTTGGTTAAATATGTTGCATTTTCTGCTTCAACATTCATGCTTAAGTTGCTCAATGATATATTATAGGTATTTTTAAAATGGTGTACTGTTTTTAAGATTTATTTTATTTAACTTATATGCCACTCATCTCACACAGAAGCTATTCTAAGCAGCTTACAATCAATTAACACCAAAATTGATTTAAAAATGAATAAAGATAGGAAGGAAGGGAGCAAGATGCACATGGGCAGGAAGTGGGGTCTCATCTAAGTTCATTAACCACCTCCAGAATAACATGTT
Source organism: Thamnophis sirtalis (assembly GCF_051295495.1). Lineage (NCBI taxonomy): Eukaryota > Metazoa > Chordata > Lepidosauria > Squamata > Natricidae > Thamnophis > Thamnophis sirtalis. The sequence goes on along the minus strand of NW_028261385.1, from coordinate 38,670,228 downwards.
CCTATTGGGCCCCAGACCAGTTGGCAGAACCAGTTTTGGGGCTCTTTCACAAGGTCAAAAGTGTGAATGCAGAGGCAAAACTGAAGGCAATTTAATCTGTGGCATGGGAGCAAACTGCCATGCTATTCTATTTTAACATCTGTAAAATAAATTAAGAGTTTGGAATGGAAATCTTGAATTGGTTGAAAATATGCCAATAATTTCAATTTAATGGTTGACTAACAGAATACAATATTCAAATATATCATAAATAAATTGTGGCTTTTTCTCCGCTACCTTGTTTTCATGTTTTAACCATACAAAACAAAATGTAACTGAATCAAAGAATTATGCTTTCATTTACAATATTAATACTTGTAGCTAATCAATAATGAGTTCATTTTTCAGCAGATTAATTTTTTCAAGGCATTTCAAATGTGCAAAAAGAAAAAAAGATCAGAAATAAGATACAAGACAAAAAAAATTACTATGCTACTGTTTGTAAATGTAAATGGTTGCAAATTTAAATGTGGCATATATCTGCTTTAGACTGAACAGAAACAATATAAATCAACAAATAGGTGTAGTAGATAAACATGTAATAAGATCTGTGATAAAGCAATGAACTAGTGCAACCTTCCTCAACTTCCTTACTTGTGAACTTACATATAGTGAGAACAACTGAGTAAAATTTTCATATTTGTCCATTACCCTTATATGTCTTCCTATCCCATTCAAAGTGTATAGGAAGAAGAGAAATTATATAGAAAGAAATGGCAGAAGTAGTAGCAATGTAACCTTAGCCTACACACTGGTATTACAGCTGACTGCCAGCTATATCAGGAAATATGTTCATTCAACCTATCTAATCTTCAAATTTGAAAGCCTAATTTAGTCTTCTCCTAGATCTGAGAACTGGAACGACTCAATATCAACTTCATAGAACTCGTCTCATAAAATGCAACCCTTAACTAGGAATTAAAGAGTTGGATCCAATTTTAACCTCTCTATGCCAGTTGTCCATTATAAATTACTGTACATTCAGTTTGGGTACTATTAATTTTGACAACAAAATTGCTTTGATGGCAAGTCATGTTTATAAATGTGGAGAATCAATTTCAATGTTCTGGGATGGTTGAAAATAAGGCTGAAGGAATATTAATTCACCTCCACCCAACACTAGAATTTAAGAGACAAAACTTAGAATTGCCAAATATTCATAAATAGTTTAGTATTTTGCTTTCAAATTTCCTACTTGTCATTTGGCAAGCAGGGCAGACAATCAAAGTAGGACATGAGTAATATTATTACAGTTATGGTTTGTATTGCTTAACTAATTGTCAGTAATTGGGATTAAATTATTCTGGGAAAACTACTTTTTCCTTTATTTAAGAAACAGTATCTAAAAATAAAAAATAAATAAATCTGAGGGCAATTTAATTTGTGGCATGGCAGCAAACTGCCATGCTATTCTTCTATTTTAACATCTGCAAAAATAAATTAAGAGTTTGAAATGGAAATCTTGAAGGGCTGAAAACATGCCAACGAACAACATAATATAATATTCAAATATATCATAAATAAATGTGGCTTTCTCTCCAGCACATTGATTTCATGTTTTAACTATACAAAACAAAACCTAACTGAACTTAAACCTAAACCTAAAGAATTATCTGTTTTCATTTAAATATTAATACTTATTACTAATCAATAGAGTTCATTTTGTAGCAGATTTTTAGTGCATTCAAAATGTATGCAAAAAGAAAACAACTTGTTTTGACAATTATAAAAATGTTGGAAAATATAGAATTCAAAATGCTAGACTACAAGTTTAGCTACAAATTTTAAAAAGCCCCCTGAAATTATGAATGATCTTTCCAGACCAGAAGTGACTCCACAATTTACTGAGCCACAGAAAAAATACTCTTTTGCCTTTCATGCAAAAAACCCCTATTCACCTGGAGAACCAAGATTTCCTCCAGTTAAAACTCTTGTTTGACTTTCACTTAAGTGTATGAATTACCAATGGGATAATATTAGATTTTAAAAAGTAATTTGTTAACAAAGAACTATTGATTGTTTCCAAGACATGTTCTTCTTCCTTTATTCAGCTGACTGAAGAACAATACCTTATCTGTATTGAAAGAAGTTATTCATTTGCTTAATTTACCATTTCCATTTTCTTAAAACCTATCCAAAACTACATTTCTAATTGAGTTAACTGTGAAGAAAAGATTAGATAGCTACTTCATTTCTTCTGTTTCGTTAGATAATTGAAATTATGCTAAAAGATATGTAATCTGGGTGTTATCCCCTGGGCATAACTAAATCAGATACTTGTCATTCAGGAAGCCAGCATCTCCCCCTCTGATCAATAGCTCAGGATATACTTTATTCCATGCAGTCTTGGGAATGCTACAGTAGTTAATATCCAGTGGATGCACTGAATCAGAAGTCCTTAAAGAAATCCAGTAATTTTAATGGATGTTTTTGCATCCACAGTTTTTATTCAATCAGCTTAATTCAATCTCAGCTAATCAACTACTATATTCAACTTAACTAGTTCATTCAAATCATGGATGCTCTGCTTATTTCCAAGGTATATTGCACGCTTAATATTTCAATATATAAGGCAAAAAGGTAGATTTAAAAATGGCAAAAAACCCCACCCTTACAGCAGCATCTATGACATCAATGGTGTTCTAATTCTCATAGCCAAATATTTTTTCTGTAATACACTGGTTTACATGAAAATTAAAATTCTACAAGTACAATAAAGCTTAGTCTCATAAATCTGAATACCAATTAATATTGAAAGCATTCCAAACTCAGAATTTTTATGTACAAAATATTGCACAATGTTAATCTTGAGACCTTTTTATAGTTCTCTAGAATTTATACATTCTAGATCGTATCTTATTTACATTTTCATACACTGGCATTACATAAGGCCTAGGGATTAATATTTTGAGTCGTTTCTAAGAAAAGATATTGGCTTGCATTTATATGTTGGTCTGGCATCTGTTAGTGAGTGGTGCAGCTGAGAAGGGATTCTATAGTATTCCCCATGAAAATATTTTGTGGTCTAAATACTTATGGCCTCTTTATAACACATTACTGTGGTGTTGATTGTCAATTAAGCTGAATAAACAGTGAAAAGTAGTATGCTCCTGGATGAATTTGGGTTTGCAAGGCATTACTAAAATCTCATAAATGGATTCTCAAATTATATTCAGATTTCAACACGGAACAAATATTATTAGTTCTCTTAAATGCAACAGGTCTTGAAAGTGGAATCAAGAACTTAGAATAACAGAGTTGGAAGGGACCTTGAAGGTCTTCTAGTTCAACCCCCTGCTTAGGCAGGAAACCCTACACCACTTCAGACAAATTGATATCCAACCCATCTTCTCAGAAAAGAAAATTAGGAGAAATTCATTTGCTATGATTATTTTATATTTTCAGTAAATTTCAACGGAATTCTCATTTTAAAAAGTAAATTATTTGGAGAAAACCTTATCTTTCAGATAAATAGTATTTTTCAAAACAAAAATAAAATGACACCTTTTCCCTCAAAAGGAACATTTTTCTATTAGGTCACCAAAGCATTACAGCTCACATGTGATGATATATAAATTTCAACATCTGAATTATCTCAGCTGTTGCAATTAATATTGTTTCATTCAAACTTCATTCACAGCTGTGATGTATTTCTACCTACATAAAAAGGCAATTTCACAGCACTTTACCCTACTCATTTAAGCTGGTGAACAGCCTTATTGTAACTTACATGAAACTACCTGTGTGAAAAACAGTGACAATAAAGATGGCTTTCTCTAGAGAAAAATGTACCACCTGCTCTCAGGGTCTGCCTAGATGGTTAAAAACACATCTGCTTTAATTGAAATAACAGCTGCATTGCTTCCCAAGAGTTTCATCTATTGTTACATAAGCAGATTTTCCTTTAATTCCTTCCTCTCTCTCAATTTAAGCACAATTTTCCAGAGGGTTTCCTACTTTTCAAAGATTTGGCCATTGAAAGGGATTTCAGGAAGATGAGGAATGACAATGAGATTCTACCAATCTCATCGTATAAGACAGCTTTTTTTTAAAAAAAAATCCCAATACTATATTGAAAGGAATAAAGAAAAGAAATAAAATCCTATGCTTTTTTTCCTTGCACCTCACCAACTTCTTGAGGTAATTCTATCAATATGTAATATTGGGGATGCTATATCATATGGGTATCAAACTTGATTGAGTCACGTGACATATCACAATGTTTTTTTGCCGTATCTGGCCCACAGACCGTCCATTGCATAGGCCTGCTCTACCATGTTAATTTTCCAAGCTCAGATACAGCAGTTTATTCCATTTCCCCAGATTTTTGCTACAAGTTGTTTTTTTTAATCCAGCTTTTTTCCTATTCAGGAAAGGAAGCTGTTAGGGCATGGGCAAACCTGTGTGCCAAAGACATCTCATTCCTATATGACAAAGGACAATTTCCTCTCTTATAAGTTGACTGGCAGTCAGATACTATCAGGCTGCCAGTAAATGAGGGGTGGGAGTTTGCAACTTGCACGTTCATGACAAACACTCTATATATATACTATTTGACACAGACTAATGCTACAAATAGGTGAACACTTGACAAAACTGTAATTTAAAAACCGCCAAGATAGAGAAGGATTGAGAGGAACAGGGCTAGAAGAGACATGTCTCCGCAATCAAAAGAGATTCTTCATGCTAAACTGTTTACTAGGAAGTTGCAATTTACAATCTGAAAAAGTACAGAATTCATTGTATAGCTGTACTATAATGAAGAAACTAATGTTCTGCTGAGAACTATTTTTGATTGATCACATATTTTTGGAGTTTTGGCCTTAAAATTACTTTGTAGATGGAACAGATTTTAGACATTGACACAGACATTTTAAAGTGGCTTTCATAAATGTATTACTAAAATGAGATTTCTGAAAATATCCCATGTAATGAAAAGGTAATCTATGAAAGCATATAGTAACACTAGCTTCTAAAATATTTCAGCATGTGGTAGCGTTTCCATATTTCCCATAGGCTCAATGTAATATGAAACATAATTTTACAATGTTTTCAAAGTATTTGAATAAGAGATTATATTACTCTACAAAACACACACATAAAATTAAATTAACTTCTTCTTATACTCATGTTATAGTATGTCCAACTAATCTTCCTCAGATACGTTATTTAGAAGCTTAGTTTAAATAAGTTGTAAACCATCAAGCATTTATTTGTAAAAGTGGTTCACAAAACTCCTTGTTTAAATACTATGGGCATAAGTCAAGAGTCATAATTAGAATATTATCACTGAAACAGTGGGGCTTATATTAAGCGCCGTGGTGGGGCATCGGTTAGAATGCAATACTGCAGGCTACCTCTGCTTCTGCCTGCAATTTTGCAGTTCAAATTTCACCAGGCTCTGCCTTCCATTCCTCTACGGTAAGTAAAATGATGACCCAGATTGTTGAGCACAATATGCTGACTCTGTAAACTGCTTAGAGAAGGCTATCAAGCACTGTGAAGTGGTATATAAGTCTAAGTGCTACTGCTATTGCTAATCATGGACTTTTACCTTCATCCTAATGAAACTACCTTGGTTAATACCATGCTAACAATGAGTTTGATAATAAAAGGATATGTAGAATATAGATAGTTGGAACCATAACCAAAATCTGTCCAATATATATTGAGTTTCTTTGTGAAAAATTTAAGAATACTGTATAAAAAACTTTGCGATAGATCACACCATTTGTCCATCTTCCTATATGTAATTTGACCTGCACTCGTATGCATCTTTTCTATAACTACTAATCCTCTTAACTCAATATTCCAGGAACTGGATTTTATCAGTGAAGTATGATTTTGCCCCAAAATCATAGTTGGAAAGACAAAAATCAAAATTCTAACTCAGAAAGTGAAAAGGATATAAGAATGACATCATAGCATAAAAGAACCACACTTTTGGGGATCAATTGTCAGACCTTTAAGGTAGTTCAGACAAGAAGTAGAAACTATGAGTACTAAATTTATTTTTATTGCAAGATTAGATTAACAGAATTTTGCAAGTCTGAAGTACTTCTGTCTTGTACTTTTACTATCCAAAAAACTAAAGAGTTTTCTTTCTGAAACACTTCCCACTTCCCATCTGTTTTTATGGACTGACATACTTTTTGCATAATGCTGGGCTAGTCTATGGCTCTTCCGCCTGCCTCCCAAAGTCATTCTCACATACTATTAAACCAATACATTTAACACAAAATTGGCCAAATTCATTTAAAAGTAATCACAGTTAAGAAGCCTTATAAGGAGATATATTATAATTACTGTAGCTTATAGATTTTTTTTAGTAATAATTATTTAGTCATTTTTAAGTGGCTTCACTGGTTCAGTAGTACTTAATCATGGTTGACTAGCCAGATATGCTATCATTGCAATTTTTTTCAGATTTGAAAGGAAAATTCACTATAATTCCATAAGAAATTGACAAATCTTTCTCAACTATAATGTAAGGGCAAATTCTAAATTCATGCTTATGTCTCATGTTTTTATACAGTGATTATAAAAGCAAATCTGTAATTTATATAACAAATTAAAGTAATAATTAGAGAGCCAGTTTGGTTTAGTGCTTAAGTCGTCATGTTAGAAACCAGGTTTTAGTCCTCCCTTAAACATGAAAGCCAGCTAGGTGACTTTGGGCCATTCACTCTCTCTCAGCCCAACCCACTTTCACAGGGTTGTTGTTGTGGGGGAAATAGGAGGAAGAAAGACTATTTGCCACCTTAAGTTATTTATAAAAATATAAAGGCACGAAACAGACAAACAAACAAACAAGGACAGATCTGATGCAAACCCTTTTTAAGAGAGCTTGAACTTGTCAATTCAACATAAAGTTATCTAATCTTTCAAACTTTGACTTTGAATTGTAAGAAGTTTGGCAATACAAAAAAAAAAAAACCCCAAATAGGCCCAAAGACTTTACTTTTCTATGGAGTGTAGATTCATAGAAGTAGTCACAGTTGTCAAAACAAAATTCAGCTGAGGACAAGTTCCAATACATATTAAAAACTTACACCTTTCTACACTAATTTGAGTTACATCAGAGCATACCTTCACAAAACACACACACTAAGCTTTTGTTATTATTGAATCATTTTCAACTTTAGGAACTTTGAATTATTATAAAGAGATACATGCAGTGCTTGCTATTGTTCACTGACAATACTCAAAATATCTAGAACATATTTTGTTCTATAGAAATTGTAGGGTTATCATATTAAAGCTGAAAACATCCAGATGATTGCTAGACAGCAGCAGACACATTGGTTATACCACTTGGTTGTGTCAAGATTTTTCTGCAGCCCAGTTCTGTTAAACATAAGAAAGCAGCAATATAGTTACTAGAAACAATGCGAACTAATTACAGAAAATGTTTCATATTAATGGATTTCTACTTTACATAGACCCATAAAAAGTTGTGTATCCCTTATTTATTTATTTATTTATTTATTTATTTATTTATTTATTTATTATTTATTTGATTTATATTTCTGCCTATCTCACTATCTAAAGGAATTCATATTAAAGGGATTTGTTCCTAGAATACCGTCAAATTTCAACTACTTTATATACAGATTTGTTCATGGACACAACTGAAGATGATTAGGACTTCAAAGGTCTCAATGGGATCCAAACAACTAGACAAATCACTTAGTTTCACATCAATTTCTCAAACCCACAAGGTAGGAATTTTACAAGTCTGCAAAACCAAAACCCCTTAAAATGGTAAATTAATTTATATAACGCCACTCGTGGGTGAATAAAAACCTAATGGTTTTATTACGGATAGGCTTGGGACCTAATAAGGCCAGATAATCATGACTAAGTTGTTTCAGTGATGGAGCAAAAGTAAGCATATCTACATTTAGACCCAATTTAATATTTAAGGTGAAGAGCTTTCTTTCATACAAATTTTTTATTAGATATTCTTATTTAGCAATTTAAAGTGTTTTCTAAATTGTAATTCTGCTTATATAATTGAAAATGTGATGCCTATGGCAATGCAATTTAAAGGGGGGGAAGTACCATCTATTGCAGTTTCATTTTCCAAAGACCAATTAAAAGCTTATTCTATTAAAATTATTTAATTCCATTGACATGAAACATAATAAACATCAACATCACATCATTTTTAATAAACATGACACGAACGCTTTACCTAGAACTCAAGTCTTCTAGCCGCCTACTATTAATTGGAATTATGCTATGTTTCATGTCAAATGGAGACCTCCCATTTTTATGGTCAACATGAGAAAAAATAATTGATTAGCTTTGAGCAAACAGAAATGATAGTATGGGTCTAATGTTTTGGTTCATATTAAAGAAAGCATATAAATGATCTATCTACCATATCTTCTCCTCTATTTCCTCAAATTACACATGATTTGCAAATAAAATTAGCATCAATTTGAGAATGTACTGCATTAATATCCAATCTCCATGCCATTCCTGTACCTCTTCGTTAAAGAAGCCAAACACTTTACAGCATGTGATTAAATACTATTCCATTGACATCTCATTTGGGTTAGGGATGTATGTTATTAAGTAAAGATTTTAGTAACTCAGTCTGTCCTTCCAGTTTGGATAAAGATACTTTGCTACCTAAAACAAAGAACAAACTAGTGATCCCTGCCTGCAAAGTTCTCCCTTTGGCATGAAAACTGGCTGGTGACTATGAGCTGGTCACTCTTAGCCCAACACACCTCACAAATGTATTGTTGTGGAGAAAATAGGAAAAGGAAGGAATATTATATATGTTTACCACCTTGTTTACTTATAAAATGATACAGGCAGGATAAAATTTTTAAAGATTTCAAAATTGGTTTCAGGTTTTTTTAACAAAAAATACTGAGGCAATAGATGGGGAAAGTCATAATTGAATAACTTTCTGGGATTAAGAGGTAAAGGATGAAGAAGCAAGTTTCTAACATATAGTTGTTTGAACTGTTTTAATTATTTCATTTTGCATTGCTAAGGATTTTGTATGAAACAGACTTAAACCGAAATAGAAGACAAAGAGTTTACAGTAGTAGTCTTCCAAAAAACAATTTATCTGTATGAAACTCTTGCAAAAGAACACTATAAAAGCACTAAACACCCAGTAAATTATAATAAGTAAATGTTTCTAAAATGCAGTGCTTTGTTAGCATATACTGTATGCTTGAAAGAAATAATGTTTTTTTTTAATAAAGGGACTGCAGTATAAACTTCATACTCTCAGTGGGCTGTGGAAAAGGTTGATGCCTTTTTATATGGGCATCCAATTTCAGAGAGTTAAACCTTTTCAGTAAAATATTGCTTCATATGAGACAACAATACCAACGTCTGCAGGGTCCTCCGAGAAAGCTGAAATTCAAGATAAGCCAAGGGTTTTGCAATTTGAATCACTGGTAGCAGCAAACCACATTTTAAACAAAGCTTGAATTCAGAGTTTAAACAAGTGAGCCACAAGCAATAAATTAGGCAAAAGAAGAGATATAATCCTTCAGGAATTCATGATGTACCCCAGACTTGCTATGCTTTTAAGAAGGCAGAGGGTTATCGAAAGAAAAGCTGTTTATGTCCTCTACAGTGTTTTGAAGAAAATCCTACACAACTTTAGCAAGACATTTCCAAGGAGATAATATAGATTACTAAACGAGGTGGTACAGCAGCCATGCACTTAAAATTCCCATGAGAGTGTCTTTGCACAGGTCAGTCTCACACCCACCAGAAGGAAAACCCATAATGTTAGTCTTTAGTTTTCTTTGATCCCTGTTTGCAACCCACTCCAATTCAAAGTATAATTGACAGAGTGGCAGCAGGAGAGAAAAGTTCTCAGCATCAAAATGCAAAGCCGTGGCTTTTCAGATCTGCCTGACAAAAATGTAGTAGTTACAACAGAATTCAACTAGCATTATTCAGCAAAGACTGTTTTTATGTTAGGGCTTTAACACAAATAGGACATGAATTGATTTTTTAAAAAGGAGCAAACCTTAGTTAAATATTGTATCCTGGTTCAGTTATCTTGTATCATAACTTGTAATAAGACTTCCATAATAACTTTACCCATCCCCAAAAGTTGCACAATGGTGTTAGTCTTTAACATTCTCATTTACAGATGGAGGAATCAGCCCAGGGAGCATCTTACCCAGGGCCACCCAGTAAGACCAGGACTGAGCTGGGATATGAAATGTGATTTCTAAGATCCAAGCCTAATAAACTATCCACTGGACCACACTGGTTTCAGATCCAGATGCAAGATGAGTCATGACCCTGAAAATAAGCTGTAGATTTTTGCCATACCCAGGATAAATGAACCATTCACATTTTCTGCAAATAATAAAATAGGCTTCACTTTTTTATTCAGCATGCCAAGTTCAATCCTGCCCCTCTTCAAGGCTCCTGTTTTTTAAGAAAAGGGGTATATGGTAACAAGCACCAATGTTACTGCTTCCAAACCAATTTCTATAAGGTTTGTTCTTCTACACCCTTCTGAGTAGACTTAAGTCATACTTTTATGTCAAACATGCAGATAGATAAAGAAAAATGTTGTCACCCTATTGTTATTGTTATCGAGCCCCTTTTTGAGGGAGATGGGGCAGTTAAAAAGTGTAATTAGTAAGTAAGTAATAAGTAAGTAAGTAAGTAAGTAAATGTCTCATAGTTTTGACTAAGAACCATCACTGCCCTTTGTAAGAGACAGGACCATTATTTAAGAGTTACCTCAGCCTTGTGCATATTAAAATATAAAGCAGACATTTCCTTAGAACTTTATTGCTGTAACTTCTATAGCTTATTATTTGCAAAATGGAAAAATACATTGATCATAATTTAGCAGTTACTCTGAAGATTCCATTTTGAAATTTATGTCATGACGTTGCCTTCCAAAATCCTGATGTACAGAGTGATTTTGTTCCCCCGAGATTTCTTGGAAATGCTTTTACAAAAAAGGAAAAGAACTCTATTTCAACCAGAATCCCAGGATAGTAATCTTAGTGTTTCACTAGGCTGCAAAAAGTTCAGTCAAGATTTCAGCCCAAAGACTTCATTTATTATGTACTTTACCGATATAGTGAAATCTCTTTATATAGAGCACCTTATTGCATTTGTACTATAAAGAAGTCTTTTTTTCTGATATAATGGCAGTTACTGCCATTTTGTATTTCTTGTTTGCTTCTTTCATGAAAGGGATAATAAGACCCAAAACATATAATGATGCTTCATCTAATGGAACAATTTAGTAAATAAAAATGTAACATCAAAAATTTAAATTAGAAATTTGTAGAAAATAGCATGAAGATTCTGACCTCTCCCATGAAAAATATTGCAAAAATATCTGAAGATCATGTATTTGTAAATACCCATTTTAATTACTAATACAGCAATGAAGCTCTAACACTACTTTTTGTCTTAATCTTAAAGAATTATCTTAAATAGCCATTTATTTAAGCAAATAGATCTTGGAAGCTTAAAATAGCTTTAATGACTGCTTAAATTTATAAAATTTATAAATCGAACATTAAAAATGCATGAAAGCTGGCTAAATGACGTTGAGCCAGTCATTCTATCAGTCCAACCCACCTAACGGGGCTGTTTTGGTGGGAAATATGGGAGGAGGAAGTATCAGAGTTATTTATAAAAATAATAAAGGCAGGATAAAAGTATCTAAAAGAAAAAATGTGAATGAAAATAAAAGATATTAATCTCATATCTTGAATCCACCAATATGCTAATTAACTGAAGATATAGATTAGTGTCTTGAAAAAAACTGTGCCACAGAAAAAGCAAAAGAATGCTTATTCTTTTCTTCTCTGGAATGAATAGTGAGAGGTAATTAAATTTCAAAAGAAGGGGAAAACAATTAATTCTGAAGTGTTAAAAGTAAAATCACACCAGAAAATAATAGTACAATTTCACATACTACTACCTAAGTGGAAATTAAAATATTAATTTAAATTAGGTAAAGGATCCTAATGTGTGCTAGTTGTTTCTGGCTCTATGGATGGTGCTCATCTCTGTTTCTAAGCCAAAGAGCCAGCACTGTTCGAAAATGTCTCTGTGATCATGTGGCTGGCATGACTAAACGCCAAAGGCGCACGGAGCGCTGTTACCTTCCCACCAAAATGGTCTCTATTTTCCTACTTGCATTTTTTATGTGCTTTCGAACTGCTAGGTTGACAGAAGCTAGGACAAGTAACTCTCCTTGAGAATGTTTATGTGATAGTAGACACTATATACCATTCTGGTAGCCCATGTGCGATTTTTATAGGAATAACCAGCAGAAAAATCATAATTAAAAATAATTTAGATTAATATATGTAATCAAACATTTGAGATCTAAGAAGACTCAAAACTAAAGAAACACAACTTTAGTAAGTACAGCTTTGGTAGATGCAAAATTTGATCAAATGTCTGAAGCAGTAAAAGTCATTTTAAGAATTAAAAATTTAAGGCATAAGATAACTGATTTTAGGCAGAGTATTAGGACGTAATTTTTTTATGTGGAAAAGTTTATATATGTATTATTTTTATAATATCATTTTGGTGAATAAAAAAAGAATAAATAAGGTTTTATTCCTCACTTGTAACACTCACAATAAAAATGAAGTATTTATGTACATACCAAGATTTTTGTATTATAAATTTATCCCTTGTATATGTTTTAAAAAGCTTACTTTTCTTTTGAAGAAGTGTGGGCTTCTTGTAGTGTCACCTTTGGTTTAGTATTTCCATCTTTTGAAATACGTTGTCTTCTTTTTCTACTTGGAACTATATCAGTAATATCCAGACTACCAAGTAATGAATCTTCACTGGATTTGACTGTCAGAACAGAAAAGATAACATAATAAGACAGGGAATTAAATTATCAATTCTGGGAATATTATGAGGAAGCTGCTTATCTGTGGTAGTCTGAATGGTAATTAGAGTAGAAATAATTCAAGACAATTATTTTTAGGCAATATGAATAGCAAATGTTACAATTGTTGATGCCTTAATAAATGCACATTTATATCTCTGGGCAAAATTTAAAAGATGACAAATGCCACAGTATAGATGGAATGGAGTAAGGGGTCCCTCTTTTTGTTGTCACAGGTCTTCACTGGAGTTCTAAACAACAGCAGAATGAGGATCATCCAGATTCAGGGGAAACTTATTCCAGAGGGCATGTGCTTCTAGAGAGAAGGTGCACTTCCAGAATCCTGATAAATAACATTGTTTATTCCAAGAAACCCAAGGCATGCTGACCCTGCAAGACTGAAGGGGAAATACTATACAAGACAGGTAGTCCCTCAAGTAATCAGGTCCTATGCCACAAAGGACTTTATAGGTAACAACCAGTAGTGGGTTCCTACCGGTTCAGACCGGTTTGGCTGAACTGGTAGTGTTTTGGCGGCCTGGGTCACTGCAACCGGCAGCGACCCAGGCCTGCCATGCCCCCAAACAGGTTCTTTGGGCAGCGCCATAGATGACGCCATCTTGGTTATTGCTTCTGTGCAAAGCAATTTTCACTGCACTACGCATGCATGCAAAGCGCACATCAAGTGCATGCGGCATGGTCATGAGCGAACCCGCAGTAGTGACTGCCGGAACCCACCCCTGGTAACAACCATCCCCTTGAATTAGACTCAGAAGGAACCTGGCAATTGGTACTCCTTGCAAAGGAAAGGTATTACATGGGCATTCCGAAACACCCACATCGCTGCTCATACCGCTTCATTCTGGATCGGATGAAACTTCTGTATAGTTTTCTAGGGCAGCCCTATGTAGAGTGTGTTGCAGTGAAATGCGCATTAATCTAGTTCCATACTACTGCCAAGAATAAACTTTCATTTTATTAATGTAGAGTTCTAAACTTTAAAAAATGTTTACATTCTCTCTAGCGGTAGCTCTACCATTTTTTTTAACATCTTCAAACCTTTTATTTTCTTAAAAATATTCCCAAATATCCAAGTGAAGATTAAAGTTTGCAAAAGAAAAAGATGGGAAATTCATTTTCCAGATTCCCCTTTTCTGATTTGCAAGGAACCAGCTTGATGGCATACAACCTCATTTTTATGTTTCCCAAGATGCAAATGTTAGAGAAAATAAACATTTTTCTCCATTTATTAATTGATCCCCAGGATTTAGGTTAATAGATAGAACACACATTAATTCAAGCTTTTAAACAGAGGATAATTCCATTACTAGAATAAGTATACTGGTCTCAATAGTCTCATTCCTTGACAAATAAAAGATATTAGTGATAATAGTTTCACTTATTAAATTTAAGTTCTCACAGATGCTGTTTGATTTTTCTCCATAAAGAAATGTTTTTTTAGTCATATCAAGAGTTAAAATTTTAGTTCATATGTAATATAAGTACTATAAAATATATATACAAATTGTATCCATACACATTTTAAAAAGAGATACTTTGCACAATATAACCTCAGATTAACAATAATGACAAATCCTTGCTGTAATAATTTAAAGCAAATTTGTTTCCTGATGCATTCTATTCTGCTATATTAAAATGCACAGATGGGAACCCTTGTGCGATACCATTCGAGGAGGCCATACAAAATATTTAGTTCAGGCATCCTCAAAGGATAATAAAGAATAATCAAATATCTGCTTTTGCTTAGAGCATTACAAACATTCAATTGATTGTATAGAACATGTAAATGTTATATTTCTTTCAGTTTGGTGTAGTGGTTAAGGCATCAGGATAGAAACCAGGAGATGGTCTGACCTTAAGCAAAGAGCCAACTGGGTGCCTTTGGTCCATTCACTCTGTTGAGAAAATTGTAGGGACTTATCCAATCAGTTGCCAAGAGTCAAAATAGACTTGAAGCCCCCTCTCCCACAAATACATTTGTTTCAAGTGTGGCAGTGACCCAAAGAGTCTATTCTCTTTTGCACTAAGGATGAGATTCCATAATTCAAACTCTTCTTTTTCGTTTCATGGGCAAGCAGGCATGAGCATGTCATGATTATATGGGAAGAAAAGAAGCAATTAATGTTTTGTCATAGTTGTTGTTTCGGACAATGAGGAAGTTGGGGAGGAACATGGGCCAGTCCTGGAGTCTGGGGAAGGCTCTGATGAGGGCTCTGTGTCAGAGGCAGAGAGGGGGCCAGAGCCATATAGCAGTTATCAGCTGCCTTCAGAGTCACACATCAGTGAGGCAGATGAACAGCTGGAGCCTGTTTCCAGTGTGCGCATGCGCAGAGTTGCCAGATGAAGGGAACAACTAAAGAACAGGGAGTAAGGCTACAGGTGGACGATGAATGGCCCCTCCCAGAAGAAATAAAAGAGGAGCGAAAGGGGAGTGGAGTTTGCAGAAGACAATTAGTTAGCTTAATTGATTTGTGACTCTCCAAGACTGCTTGTCAAGCTTTGCAGCTATCGGCTTGGCAGTTCTCCAAGCCAGATAAGTTCTGTGACTATAAATCCTCCGTTGAAAGACTTTACAGGGTGTGAGTGAATATAATTAAATAAGTAAATTAATAAATTAGTAAATTAAGTAAATTAATAAAAGTTTTTTTTTGTCAGGATAAGGAGTGTATTTCATACTCTGGTGGAGAATACTGCCTTTAATTCTTTGGATCAGAGTCTACTGATCCTTTAAAAATGAAAAGTTTGAAAATCCTTTTCTTTGCTTACATAATGTTCATAGAACTATAAAGTTCCATATAATTTGTCAAAGAGACAAACTATATTTGTCTAACTGTACGTGCACTCTTTAAGATTTTCAGGAAAACTGTTATTAATTTGCCACTTGAAAAATGCATTACATGTTATGTAGTATCTCTTGAAATGAACAACACAATGTCAAGCAACTAAATGAAATTAAGATTACAGTTTTTTGTTAAAACTAGCACAAATATTTGAGGTACTAAAATACATTCCTTTCAAACTAAAGATATATTTGTTCTAAATATGCCATTGTAAGCCAAAAATGTTTTAAATTGTATACAAATTGTTCTATTTATTTGCATTAGACCCAAATTGAAAAAAAGAGAAAACAGATGAATTATAGCAATACATCCTAGCTCTGTGCTTGAGGCATTTATCACAATAGCACTTATATTGCTTCATAGTGCTTAACAGCCCTCTGTAAGCAATTTAAAAATTCAGCATACTGCCCCCAACAATCTAGGTCCTCATTTTACTGAACTCAGAAGGATGGAAGTCTGAGTCAACCTTGAGCTGGTGAGAATTGAACTGCTGGCTGTTGACGTAATTAGCCTGCAGTACTCTTTCCCACCTTTAGGAGATATATCAATCAAACAGGGTTTAAGTAAAATGAACATTTAGCTCAAAATGAAAAAGATAAAATTCTAAGCTGTTTCCTGTGAAATTTTCAGTGGTGGAAGAGACAAAAATATAGAGTTTTTTATAATAACAGGGAGCATCCAAAGAAACACCCGGCCCCATGTATGTATATTATGTATGTCTGTGTGTCTATATACTGTATATTTCAGGAAAATATAAAGTTCTAACCAACCATAAGATGATGCTGGTCCCTTACTAATTTAGAAGCAATTCTAGTGGAAAATTGTTCTTTGCACAAAAAACACAAAATGGCTGAATCTGAGATAAAGAAGCATAAACTAACATACTGTATATACTCGAGTATAAGCCTAGTTTTTCAGCCCACTTTTTGGGCTGAAAAAAGCCGCCTCGGCTTATACTCGAGTCAGTGAAAAATTTGCCGGAAATGGAGGAGAAAAAGGGGCGGGGCCATGCCGCTGGGTGAGGCTCGTGAATGGCCCGGCGCCCCTGTGAGTTTCCCCTCCCTCTGTGTCAGTTTGCCGCGCAGCGCGCACCGCACCACCCCCCCTCCTCACGTTCTAATGTAATGCAGGGCTGTCTTACGATTCCCCTTCCTCCCCCTCCTGCCGCTCTGCAACGATGTCCCACCTCCTCCTTGTTATGGCAAGCAGCCACATAGTGATGTCCCACCTCCTCTGGTACAGTGATCCAATGATAGGAATCACTGTGCCGTGTGTCATAGGAGGCGGGACATCGCTCCCGCGGCTGCACGGGACATCATCATCACAGCGGGACATCAGCATCATGAGGTGAGTGAAGTATTTCATTGAATACACCGCTAGTTTACTGTTTTTCTTTGAAATAAATATTCAAAAACATTATTGGTATCTATTTTTATTTTTGAAATTTACCGGTAGCTGCTGCATTTCCCACCCTAGGCTTATACTCGAGTCAATAACTTTTCCAGTTTTTTGTGGTAAAATTAGGTGCCTCGGCTTATATTCGGGTCGGCCTATACTCGAGTATATACGGTACTCAGAAATTTATTCATTTGTTCATTTTATTTATCAAATGTATATGGCCATCCATCTCACAAGAAAAGATTCTGAGAAATATATACTACTTCAAAAAAAGTATAAAAACAATAAATGTCAAACAGTGATACTTTTTTTGAAAAGCACACCACACAAGAGAGTTGATTAGCCATGAAAGTCATTTTAAGATCTCACTGATTCCCTGAGACACACACCCCCTTCCAGGACTGACGACTTTAGGAAAATAAGGGATGGAGCTGATCTCGTTTCAGGGAATAATGTTAATTAAATATATATTTAATGGTAATTAAACCTGATAGTTGTTAGCTAACTTTATTTCTTTCTACACAACAGATTAATATCGAATAAAATTCGCTCTCAGATACAACTGCTACTTATAAATTTAAGGGAAGTAGGAAATAGTTGTGGCTAGGATGACTTTCGCTGAATTTGATTTAGTGCAGTTGCAACTATTCTTGGATGAGGGCATTCCTATCATAGTACCTTATGCTCTCCTCATCTCTTGGTTACTAATGCAATGTTGAGCTGCTCTTGAAGAGTGCCCAAAAGCTACAGCTAAATATAGCAGCTTCTCAGGTTATAGGTGTGCATCATTAAATGCAAGTGACATCACTACTGCAAGAACTATGTCTGTGTCAATCCTTCAATATAGACCATGCCAGGAAACAGAAAGCATAAGAAATATTGCAACTCTATTTCATTGCTATGGGATATAATAACAAAAGCATGAAAGCCTGACAGACCTTCTCTTATACACTAAAGAGGATCAAGGTAAAGCTATCTTCATTACCCTCTTCTGTGTAATTAGGCTAAATTGATGTTCACAAAGTGTTTGTTGAATTTCTTTTCTTTTTCAAAGACATCATCCCACTTCCCTACAAGCTGCATTATTGATTGAATTCTGGGTACTATTTAAGGTGCTGGTTGTTCCCTTTGAAGCCTTGCACGATTTAGGACTTTAGTATCTTCAAGAATCCCTCTAATGTCTACCTACGCAATCAAATCTAGGATGAGTCTTTCCTATAGAGGAAAGACTCATCCTAGAGGATGGAGGGGCAACATTTCTCCATTGTTGCTTCTCTTCTTTGGAACAGTATACTCTTCAGATTAAATTTGGATCAATCCTATTAGGGTTGAGAAAAACTGCTAGGACCTAGCTATCCAAGAGGCTTTGATAGAATGTGACTTGACCCCTTCTTCCTGGAGTCAATTAGAATTTCTTTTTGTTGAAACTTATTTGAGATAGCAAAATTGTTATTTTGAATTTGTTTTAAGTTTTAACTGAACTTAAAAATTTAAGCCTGTTTATCAGTTCATGGTTGGAGCAGCTTATTAAGACTGACTAAATAAATAAGCAACCTTCTTTCTCCTGGAAACTTCTGTTTAATAAGAATGGCATCTTAATTTTCTCTTTCTCTTCCCTCCTACATCATATATATTCTTGCCCTCAGAATAAATCATAATCCACTAATAATACACAATAATTTACAAAAGAATAAAAGCTATGGAAAGGGAAGGGGTAATAATAATTTCTATTTGTTATATTCTAAATGCGCCTCTCCCTCAAAACCATGTTGATTTAAAGGTCTGAATTGGCAGCTTGCCATCTGGCATGAGGACTGACAGAACAGTGGGGGTTTATTACCTACTTATACAATGCAACAAGTCATCATTATTATTATTCCCATTTCACAGATAAGGAACATGGGAGGGGGGTATCTAAGAGGAAGAGGTTACCAAAGACCAGTTCACAAGCTTAAAAACAGATTATATAAATATAATAAACCATCCTGAACCTAAACTGCTGGTTTGGGTTTATTCCTAAATCCGGGTCTGTGCATGTAACAAGAACTATTTTTCTTGTACAGATTTTGCAGATCTGCAGGTTTAAGACAGGATTGATGTAATGGTATGGAATGACATTGGGAGATAGAAGAAAGGAGTCACAGTTTAGACAATGGTTAGACAAGCAGCGGATGAATCAACAGAAGAAATGGGAGCATGGCAAAAATCTCAGACAGGACTCTCTCTAGTTTATTAGACTGTAAAGTGGGGGAGATGTACTTTAAGATTTGCAGAATTCTGTTAATTTAGATTTATAACAACTTTTGGGTAAACTTCTTGTCTGGACTAACTTGCAAGGTTGACACCTTATCACTAGAAGTTTATATACAAAGATGCACCAAAATTCACCTTGAAATGGGCAGTAGTACAGAACAACATAAATCAAAGGGTCTTTCATTTGATTTCTTTCTAGCCCTCTACATCCTGTTGAATTTCTTTTTCAAAACCATCATCACACTTCCCTACAAGTTGCATTATTGATTAAATTCTGGGTACTATTTAAGGTGTTGATTGTTCCCTTTGAAGCCTTGCATGACTTAGGACTTTAGCATCTTCAAGAATCCCTCTAATATCTACCTACGCAATCAAATCTAGGAGAAGTCTTTCTGGATTCCTATATTAAGAGGATGGAGGGGCAACATTTCTCCATTGTTGCTTCTCTTCTTTGGAACAGCATACTCTTCAGATTAAATTTGGATCAATCCTATTGGGGTTGAGAAAAAAACTGCTAGGACCTAGTTATCCAAGAGGCTTTGATAGAATGATGTGACTTGACCCCTTCTTCTTGGAGTCAATTAGAATTTCTTTTTGTTGAAACTTATTTTAGATAGCAAAACTGTTATTTTGAATAAATCTCCAGGTGACATTAACAACCTGCTAAAAGAATGCAAATGACCAGCTGTCTGCAAGGAGTATAAATCCTTCTATTCCCCACCATCCAGTCGGAGGTAAAGAAGCTTCTTGGATGAGAAGCAAAACATCTTCAAAGAAAAACCAGAAAGTCCAGTTGCCTCTTGAAAAAGCACTTTTGGGACAATCATCACCTGGATGACTAAGAATCTCCATAGACATCAAGCCTCAACTGCTCTGGTAGCTTGGTACCAGAGCAGTTTAATTCTTTTGTTAGACTTTTTATTTTTAACGTTACCTTGAGTTCTTGGTTTGGACTGTTGCAGTTCCAAAGAGTCTATTTTTGTTTTGAACCCTTGCCCCTGAATGGATAGGAGGAAATAAAATCATTTTTGACATCTACGTCTTTGGAGAATCCAGTGTTTGCTTTCCATAATTCATAACTCATTAGTCAGCCCCCCAACTGTCTGTCTACAAGGATCTCTGCCACAAGGATACCCTATCAAAAGGCAGCATTTTTGGTTTCAAACTCCCCCCATCCAAAACTAAAATACAAAATGTGAAATACTTTTAAACTTGGAGAATAGACAGTGATTAGTGTCAAATTCTTTTTATTTACATGTTAAATATTCATTTCATGCACTTTAACCATAATATTAATAGCAGTGACATAAACTGTCAGCTTGTTAAAATGAAGCATTTAAGATATAAAATGAACCTCTAGCCCCAATTATAGGTTCACCAAGAGGAAAAAAAAACGTAATGATGAGGGTTTATAAAAAAATGTTTTGACTATGAAAGGAATTAAAGTTTTCTTCAAAGCATAACAATGAAAGCTCTGTACTATGCTTTGAAATTGTACGGACATGGATAGGTAAAAGCTCCATTACTAAACTGGTGAAAGCTGAGGAATTATAATTTTATTATCTGAAGTTTGTACTCATTAGTTTCTTCTGCCTCAAAAGATTCACTTTTAAATGCCTAGCAGGAACCAACTATATCAACAAGATAAATATTTTTTACTTTGTGTATCTGCAAGTGGGAAAGCATTGACAACCAAAACTTGTTCAAATATTACATGTTCATTATATAACAATTATTTTTGCTATATTTTCCTGGAATTTTGGATTTATTATCCAGAGTTTAGTTTATCCTATATCATCTCTGGTTACTTAATTTATGTTTCAAATAAAGATTAATAAGTTTTTTGCAATTTTATTTTGCAGGCTTGCTTATAGACTTAAACATGTTTGGCATTTTGCTAATAGATTGCAGTAGTCAGAATACCTTCATTATTTGATTTTTAGCTCTTTAAGTTGATAATTAGAAAATTGAAAATATTTTCTCACATTGAAAAGAAAGTGACTAGCGAACAGTAACATTGTTGTAAATAATTTGGGGAATAAATGCAATGCATTTTATTTATTTACGCGGTTTGAATGTCATCCTAAACCATAAGATTTCTTCATATTCTAAACTATTATTAAAATTATTTATCTTGACTTTTAACTGGCCCAAACTTTAGTGAACATAGTTGGGTAACAGTAGAATAACAAAAATATACATTATTTTAAAATCTATATTTTTAATTCTGCTGCCCCTTGTTTTTATTTAATGAATTTAAGTCCCACTTTTCCTCTAAAACAGTGGTTCTCAAACATTTTGGCATTTGACCCCTTTTCATTCTTAAAAATTATTGAGGAACCCGAAGAATCTTGTTTCTGTTTGTTGTTCTATAAATATGTACTGCATTAGAAATTAAAAATAAGAAATTTTAAAATATTTATTTATTTGAATTTGCAGACACCCTGAAAATATCTTGGGTTCACAGACTACATTAAGAAACACAGCTCTAAAATATTATTAAAATAATAATAATAATAATGAATATATAACTGAAACCCTCAAGTAATATTAAAAAATACACCTGTAAGGAATAACAAAACCCAAAACTTACATCAAAAGAAAATCATTTTAGCTAAGACTGTGGCATGTTAACAGTATATGATGCTATTGCCATTAAGAATATAAAGCCACTTAGATAATATCTAATGTGAATTATCAACAAAGAGTTGTAGCGTTCAATTATGTCTCAATTTTGCTGCAATTTTGAATGTTTAGCATTCAATTTTACCTATTCCAAATTGATCATATTTCACTAAATAGCTCTATCTACTATATTTGTTTTTGGTAATACATTAGCTGCATTACATTTGGACAACTGAGCTACATAGAAAGCACTAATTTTGGAAAGCATCAGCAAGCAATCCTGCAAAATACCACACCAAAAATCCATTGAAATCTATGATCTATTATTTCAGTAATTCAAAATCTGGATGAAGTCTTTTTCTTCAGACCCACTTCGAGAGATCTAAATTCTTAGGACTTTGCTATTAGGGTGTCTGACTATCATTTACATTCAGAAGAAACTGTTTTGAAGGTACTTTAACTCGTAAGACGCTTGCCTTATTAATTATCCAGATTAGTTTCGGTCTTTATCGATTGGTTCTATACAGATTTCTTCTGCCTTTATTCATGCCTTCTCTTCTTTAAAATATCCTTTAAAAACTTGCTGTATGATTCACACTAAGTTTTTTATGTTTTAGGTATATATTATTCAGCAGTAGTGGTAAGACACATATAATATAATGTTAATAAATAATGTGTTAAGATCCTTGAGAGGATATCTTTGATTGGAAGATCCAGTAGATTTTTAAATGTACTAGGTAACATGATATACCTATTTTCCCCTATTTCTGAGTCCATGTATGCAATGCCGGATTTAGATGAAAAGAGGCCCTAGGCTATTCCACTTATGAGGCCCTTTCACCTCCCATTTTTAAGTTTGTAAATTGCATGAGAGACAATAAAATACATCATTACTGTGACATATATCAATATATATCAATATATATAGCTGGCCTCCCGACGGAGGGCGGCTCTACTCTGCGGCAAAGGCAGCGAGGCCAGCCGCCTGCCCTGCTGCGCTCAGCTGCCCGGCTCGGCCCCCTCGCCCTCACCTGCCTGGCCGCTGGTGGGCTCCGCGTCGACGGGGCGGCTACTGGGAGCGTCCGCACGTCTCACCTGACCGCTGGTGCCAGGAACGTGGGCGGGCTCCCCAACTGCTGCGGTGCTGGAACGATCTTAACCAATATATTTTTATGTTTGTTTATTAGTCATATGCGTAGAATTTCTCCTTATTTTCGGTTCAGTGTTTTAGTGTTCACTGTTTTTAGAATAGTGTAATTTTAATTTTGCTAACAATTTGAATGTAGGCCCCTCTTGATCTTGAGGCCCTAGGCTGAAGCCTAGTTAGCCTATAGGAAAATCCGGCCCTGCATGCCTACTTCTGGAGTTTATTTCAGTAGCATTATATATCGAGATTATATAAAATTATTTCATTTAGGGATTGAACATGTTTTAATTTAAAGTTTTCTAAA